>NW_019253657.1:44502-55769 GCF_002742605.1 Olea europaea var. sylvestris
CAACAGATTTTTAACTTTTCGAGAAGGAAAAAGTCATTTCTACATCGATCATCCGAGCTGGCAAGATTTGATTGGTACAGAAAACTGTCTATTTGTTCAAACTGTCGAATGTAAATGTAAAAATGATATAAAATACATGATTGTTTCAAGAAATGTATGATTGAATTGATGAGGTTTGACATTAACTGGCAAGGAAAGTGATGGAGGTAACACGTGGAAGAAGCTGGATAGTTCATTCGGACCCCGCGCAGCACCATGGTTCAGTTTCTGAGTTGATATCACTACTTTCTTTGATGCAACCATTTATTATAGTTTCAAATTTTGGATCGTGACAATGCACCTATGCTTAATAATTGTCTAGGTGTGGACTTGTTGGGGTTAGTTGCTTGCTTCTAGAAATGGGTTTATTTCTATTTCAAGTTGGCTGTTATCTTAAGCAACGCGAGGATAAGACTGAGCTCTAGGAATTAACTATAAGGTTAACATTGATTCGAGTAAACAATGCAATGAAGGTACGAAAAGGATAAGAACAACTAGATTAGAGTAGAGACCCCCTTTTTTAATCTCTCTTTCTGATATTTAAGTCTTCTCTAATTAAGGTTCTAACGATAAATTGATAATGACCGAACAAAATTTAGAAATTGTTCGATCTAAAGTTTTAGCAGATTTTAATAAACGTCAATAAAATGTATGGTTAAAAAAGTTGGTAAAATTTGTGGATCCTATGCATGTGTGGTTAATTTGAAGTTTGAAAAGTTGATAAAATTTGGAAAGACGTTTTAAAGTATTAAAGAGGTCTAGGTGGCTGGACCCATCTCGAGAGTCAAGGCTCTTAGGGTGTGGCTCTCCGTGCCCACAACCAATGCGAGTCGACCTTATGTAAGTCTTGTCCCTCGGGACATAATCTAGTGTTGCAAAGAATAGAAGTTAGGTTATCTCACGTCTTGTTGACAGCCATAGTATGAGAGTTCGATTCTTGAGACATGAAATTGAACTCCTTGTAAGCGCAGTGTACAAACAGCTCTCTTATTCTTTGAGCTGTTGGGGCACATCCCGCGATTTACCTCCCTCACAAAACTCTAAAAGTGGGACGGTGGAAGCTCTCAAGGCTGGGGTTCAACCTTTATGTAAGTCTTTCTCTTGAATTTTTTATTTTGAACATAATGTTTTGTCGTACTTAACATGTATTGAATCGGACCGCACCAAGCTCCTTTTGATGGTCCTTGTGGGGCCTCTACCTACTTGGGTTGAGTTTACCTGACTTACATCCTATGATGTAGGTTAAGTCGTTTTCACTCTAAAATACCTTTAAATTATTCAATTATCATTTTAAATAAAGGACCACTCATTCAAGCTTATACAATATGAAGAAGAAGAAATTTTTATAAAGAGTAAAAGTTCAAATATATGTGAACATCTCACACATTTCCTCGACGGTACAGAGAGATTCTTATGAGTTGGCAAATTAATTATAAATTTGTTTCTCTCTTTTCAAAATAAATAATTAATTATTAAAAAGTTGGGATCGAAAAAGATGCGCATAATAAGTGGAGGATTCCTTGACGTTTTATGCTTTCGATGAATTGCTTTTGCTTATTTTACGGCTTAATTTGGTTAAACTTTTTATAAATTAAGCAAAAATTAATTAAATAAATTAGTGCCATGTTTATCCCGACAAGTAGAGCTCATGTTTCCCACCTTCAAACGACGCTAAACAGCAAATTAAGATAGATTTGTGTTTAAAAAATCACATCAGTGACTAATCACTCTTATTTTCTTGATTGTGTTGAATTAAAAATACCCTAAACACGTAATTAAGCGAATTCATTAATCGGAGAATACTTTACCGTACGTCTTTATATTTTTCGAGAAAATTGATGAGTGGTCCTTCAAACAATACTCATTTTAATTATTTAACAACAGAATAATCTTTATTATTTCTTTTTCTTTTTCTTTTTACTTTCCAATATTTAAGTAGCTTATTGAGATCTCATGAATGTGTTCTTCTTTAGTATGTAGCTTTCTACCTTACTTTTAATGAACATTGTGGTGACTTTGGTGGGTGCAATTATATCCTTTTTTACTTGCTTAGGTATAGAAGAGTACAGGGAAGACTTTATTTATAAACCTAGGAACTTCAAATAAGTCTTGGTCTTGTCGGAAATATCATGAATGCCATTTTCTGATGAAATTTTTTAGATAAAATTTGTTAAATTTGGAAAGTTGGATTGAGGTGGGGCAATAGCATTTCTTTTGTCTGATTTGGTGAAACTTGACTCGGATAATTAGTTGATCGATGGATATCTTGTGGTATTTAAACACCTGCTTGTTAGGTTTGATTAAAAATTCAACTTTAATAAATTTTGATAAAGTTGATAAAATATGTAGCTGAAAATTAAATAAAATTTATGGATCGTTAAATGTGTGGTTCAAAATGAGTTCGAGAAAAAATAAATTTTAAAACTAGGGTCACATAAAATGTTGAAATTATACAACAAGTAATTCCCAATGTTACCAACAAAAAGGATCCCCGTAAAGTTTTTAGGATTATTCTGATTATGACCATCATCATAACTACAATCTAACGAGGTAAGATTTCATTACGTAAACATGTGATTTATCCTTTTTACATGATGTTTATGCTAATCGCTTGTGTTTGTCCCATATAAGACGACATGCCAAAAATCAACTACCTATGAGCCTGTTTGAACCACATTATTCTAAAAAAATGCATTCTTAAATATTGATTTGACATCATTTCAACCACGCATTCTTCAATATAATAATATTACACGTAAATCAAAAACATTTTCTTATTTTTTAACCACACATTTTCCATCAATACACTATTCAAGAATACATTATTACCAAAATAATGTGACTCAAACACTCCAATAAAGTACTTAAACTCTCTATAAGAAATGTGTCAATTTATAGCGCACTATATATTCTTGTTTGCAACTAGTAATACGCCTATGATATGTTCGTTATGGAAAATCAGATAATACGAATAATATTAAAAATGAAAAAAAATAAAATTAAAGTCTCATTATTTAGTTGTTTAATCACGTCCATACTATCGCATAACGGTGCCAGTTATCACCTTCTAAACATGCATCCGATTAGTGATTGATTCTTTTGAACTCAAACCACTAGCAAAGTACATATCTAACCCAAAACAAGTAAAAGATCTAACTAAAGCTAGTAAATTTTTTAGAGAATCAAGAATGGATACGAATCTCACACGATAAAGATGTAAAATCAATTCTCATAGAAATATGTTTCTTGAAAAGAGGCTATGGACTGAGGGAAGTCACCTTGTATTTGGCTCTCCCAATTGGGTAAATAATAAAGAGAAGGAAGATTAAAAGAAAAACTTAAAAACAAGTGTGACTAGGTTGAGTTGGGATCTGAAACCTGAGATTCAAGAAATAATATGTAAGGTTGGCCTCTGAATTTTGGACATGCCATGCAGCTTTTGTTGTCCCCTTTCTATGGGCTACCAGCCAAGCGAAGCCAAGCCGTCCTCTTTAGTTGTATTGCTTTTCTTTTTAGTTGCAGCACATGCGTGGCTCGAAATGAGTGAATAGTTATAAGTAACAAAAACTTTCACCACCTTCATTGGTTGATCAAAATATTGACACATATACATACATAAATCCCAATTCATTGCATAGGACTCTAAGCCATGACATCATTCATATAGAATCATTCTAGAACAATGTCTAGATCAAGTCATGTCAGATTAGCATGATTTAAAATGGTATGTGCCATGACGACTACCGGGCAGTTACAATTTATTTATGTGCATGTCCATATGGTTTGGATTACATGTCTTTAAGGTCGAGCCTAGAACGGCTTGGATGCGGAGGTGGGCCAATCCATGCTTGGTATGAATTGTCACAAACTTGGATCATGTCCGGATCAAATTACGAGTTCTTCTTTTCAAACCTGAATTTTCATGGGGTACGAAGTGGCTCAAGTAAGATTTTGTCTTACTTTCTCAAACGTATCTGAATTGGAGCGAATTTTCGGAGTGATGAAGTTTTTCTTGTTTTATTCTGTCCAAAATAATGGTGAAGAGCAGAGTCACACTCGCTCAGACAGGAAAACTTTTAGTTTTGTCCGAAATGTTTTTATTTGTCAAAATGAAACGAGATATTGTTGTTACGGAAAAGAAATAAAGTAGAATGGGATTGGATGGAGGAAGTGGAACAACGCGGATGGAATTGACCATCCACTCCTGGAAAAGTAAGAGTCCAGACATGAAAAGCATGCCAACTTTGTCTGTCCATGTAAAGTAGTTGTCGAAATGGAACCAAGCTTATACTAAAAGAATAATATTGTCCAGAATAATTGGTTTACATCATCAATTTAGGTGATATTATGTGATAGGCTTAAATAAAAATAAAAATAAAATTCAGGGATTCATGATTTCTGGCCTATTTGACAAGACTTTTACTTTTTATTTTACTTATCACAGAAAGCTTTACGAAGAAACTATCTTAATTATTGTTTGAAAATTAATTTTCCAAAGAGTTTTCACTATTGAAAATGCTTTTAGAGGTTAGCTTCATCTAATCTCTCCTAACTATAAGGAACGTTTTTATAAGATTAATTAAAGGGGTCTGAAGGGAGTTTTTGGGTCTCACATGCCCTTTTTGGCTTCTCAAAAACTATGGCAAACGGGCTTTAATTGTACTTCTCATTTAATGTCACTTAGGAGGGTGTATTCATTCGAGTCTTCTAATGTCTTTTTGGGATTTTAAAAAGTTCAGAGGTATTCAATTGAGACTTATTGAAACTCTCTAAAAGTATTAATGTATTCAAATAAGACTTTTAAAAAATATTTAAAAGTTACGGTGTATTCAAATAAAACTTTTTAGAAGTTTCTAAAAATTTTAGGGTATTCAAATTTTAATGACTATTAGAAACTTTTATAAAAGTCTCTGGAGTACTAAATTTTAAGCAAAAAGTATTCATATAAAATCTCAAAATTTGTTTCTCATTAATCATGGAATTTTGGGAGACTTTCACAAATCTTTTTTTCCTTTTTCCTTCTACGGATAGGTATGATTAAATTTTTTTCTATTAATTATATTTATATTCATTTAACTCTCTCTCTCTCTCTCTCTCTAATGAGAATCACAATTTTTATTAACTATATATTTTATCAACTTCTATCAAAATCTATTTTTAACAAAACCAAAAAGGGACTTTTCACTTTGTGCAAAGGATACTTTTGTTTTTTTTTTTCCGCCTTGTTGCCGGATGTATTTTTTATGAAAAATTAAATTGGGTTCTTTTAAGTTTTTTTTTTTTCCTTTTTTCGTTCATTTTATAATTAAATTTAAATATATTGATTTTTATTTATTTTTATAAGTACATTATATTAATAATATTGAATATTAAATTTATTGTTTATCATATATATGTATAATTTTGATTATTATTTATTTAATTAATGTCTTAAATTTTTATTCTTTTAAAAAAAAATTTATTATATGGGAAGGAGGAGGAGAAGAAGGGAAATTGTGGGAACCAACACCTCATATGTGAGAATTTCACACCATTGTCTTAAATCCACGTGAATTCTATTTCAAATGAAAGTTTTCAAAAAAATTTCGAATTCTAGGAAAGTCCATAAAATTTTTAAAATGGAATTCCATAAAAGTCTACAAAAGACTTCTACTAACTCCATACAAATTTATAAAAAATCCACAAAACCCACAGAAGTCATCACTTAAAAAAGACCACCAAAATTCTCAAAAGTCTTAATTGAATGCACCCCCTTTTGTATCACTGAAACTAATTTTTAACACTAATATTGCTAAATAGTATTACTCGATTGCTAATGATTGGGGGTTTAGATGTCAATTAAGTAGCATTAAAAGTGAGTGGACTTGATATTGGCTCCATTTCAAGTGTTCAATTCAAGTGATTAATACTTAGGCCAATGACAATCAATAACCTGGATAAATGACACCACTCTTGACCATATTCACTCTTTGTGCTACTTAAGCGTTGTTCGACAAAGCTTTTGATAAAATTTTAATAATTTGATGAAATGAATGGTTAAAAAGCTTATATAAGTTATGAGTTCTATAAAATGTGTGGTTAAAATTAATTATTGACTTTGTTATACCACATGATATTTTGCTTGAGTAAGCGTGTTTACCAAAAAAATACCCATCAAGCGTGTAGACTTCCAATAAGAATTGTTGTGTGCTAAAATTTTATTTCATCACTTTCGTGTTGATCCAGTCTCTACGATTAATTCGGTTGATTGAAAATTGTAGAGTGAAAGAGAAATTAGTAAGGAATCGTGTCGAAGAATAATTACCATAAATGTCGAATTAAGAGAAAGCGTATTAGTTAGAACAACTTACAACATATACTCAAAATGGAAAATAATCAATACTACTCCTCTCGGTGGATGTCAACATATAGCATTATCTACAATCTATCTTTAATGTGTGTTTTTATCTTAAGGAAATTCAATTTAAAAAATGAGAGAGAGACTGAGAAATAGTCTGATTACATAGAAAAATCGAAAAAACAGAAATGGGTTCACTCAAAATGAATTTTTTAACAAGTTTTTTAATTCCCAATTCGACTTTCGTCTTGACCAATCCATTTATCCTTTAGAATTTAAAATCTGAATCGACTTTCTCTGTTGATTAATTACTTTTTCCCAAGAATAACTGCAGTTGGAGTTGTGAAATAGTAGAAATATCATTTTTTTTTAAAAAGTGAGTGAAAAAGACTGCTTCTTCCATGCCAAGTAAAGGAGCATATATCACATGGGTTGCAACCTCCAACTTTACACGCGTCAGTACCCGATACTCTCGGACGGGACCACTTATGATGGAGGTAACACGTGGAAGAAGCTGGATAGTTCATTCGGACCCCGCGCAGCACCATGGTTCAGTTTCTGAGTTGATATCACTACTTTCTTTGATGCAACCATTTATTATAGTTTCAAATTTTGGATCGTGACAATGCACCTATGCTTAATAATTGTCTAGGTGTGGACTTGTTGGGGTTAGTTGCTTGCTTCTAGAAATGGGTTTATTTCTATTTCAAGTTGGCTGTTATCTTAAGCAACGCGAGGATAAGACTGAGCTCTAGGAATTAACTATAAGGTTAACATTGATTCGAGTAAACAATGCAATGAAGGTACGAAAAGGATAAGAACAACTAGATTAGAGTAGAGACCCCCTTTTTTAATCTCTCTTTCTGATATTTAAGTCTTCTCTAATTAAGGTTCTAACGATAAATTGATCATGACCGAACAAAATTAAGAAATTGTTCGATCTAAAGTTTTAGCAGATTTTAATAAACGTCAATAAAATGTATGGTTAAAAAAGTTGGTAAAATTTGTGGATCCTATGCATGTGTGGTTGATTTGAAGTTTGAAAAGTTGATAAAATTTGGAAAGACGTTTTAAAGTATTAAAGAGGTCTAGGTGGCTGGACCCATCTCGAGAGTCAAGGCTCTTAGGGTGTGGCTCTCCGTGCCCACAACCAATGCGAGTCGACCTTATGTAAGTCTTGTCCCTCGGGGCATAATCTAGTGTTGCAAAGAATAGAAGTCAGGTTATCTCACGTCTTGTTGACAGCCATAGTATGAGAGTTCGATTCTTGAGACATGAAATTGAACTCCTTGTAAGCGCAGTGTACAAACAACTCTCTTATTATTTGACCTGTTGGGGCACATCCCGCTATTTACCTCCCTCACAAAACTCTAAAAGTGGGACGATGGAAGCTCTCAAGGCTGGGGTTCAACCTTTATGTAAGTCTTTCTCTTGAATTTTTTATTTTGAACATAATATTTTGTCGTACTTAACATGTATTGAATCGGACCGCACCAAGCTCCTTTTGATGGTCCTTGTGGGGCCTCTACCTACTTGGGTTGAGTTTACCTGACTTACATCCTATGATGTAGGTTAAGTCGTTTTCACTCTAAAATACCTTTAAATTATTCAATTATCATTTTAAATAAAGGACCACTCATTCAAGCTTATACAATATGAAGAAGAAGAAATTTTTATAAAGAGTAAAAGTTCAAATATATGTGAACATCTCACACATTTCCTCGACGGTACAGAGAGATTCTTATGAGTTGGCAAATTAATTATAAATTTGTTTCTCTCTTTTCAAAATAAATAATTAATTATTAAAAAGTTGGGATCGAAAAAGATGCGCATAATAAGTGGAGGATTCCTTGACGTTTTATGCTTTCGATGAATTGCTTTTGCTTATTTTATGGCTTAATTTGGTTAAACTTTTTATAAATTAAGCAAAAATTAATTAAATAAATTAGTGCCATGTTTATCCCGACAAGTAGAGCTCATGTTTCCCACCTTCAAACGACGCTAAACAGCAAATTAAGATAGATTTGTGTTTAAAAAATCACATCAGTGACTAATCACTCTTATTTTCTTGATTGTGTTGAATTAAAAATACCCTAAACACGTAATTAAGCGAATTCATTAATCGGAGAATACTTTACCGTACGTCTTTATATTTTTCGAGAAAATTGATGAGTGGTCCTTCAAACAATACTCATTTTAATTATTTAACAACAGAATAATCTTTATTATTTCTTTTTCTTTTTCTTTTTACTTTCCAATATTTAAGTAGCTTATTGAGATCTCATGAATGTGTTCTTCTTTAGTATGTAGCTTTCTACCTTACCTTTTAATGAACATTGCGATGACTTTTGGTGGGTGCAATTATATCCTTTTTTACTTGGTTCAGTTAATCAAAAATTCAACAATAATATCGATAGCCTCTGTTCAGATCCCCTTTTGTAACACTCATTTTCAATCATACATTTCATGAAATCCACAACTTTTATCAATTTTTTAAACACATATTTCATATCTTTTTTATAAAATTTAATAAAAATTTAATTTTTAGGTACTAAATTTCATTTTCAATAGATTTAGATAATACATTTAATGAAATTCACAACTTTTATCAATTTTTTAAATACATATTTCATATCTTTTTTATCAAAATTTAATAAAAATTTAATTTTTAGGTACTAAATTTCATTTTCAATAGATTTAGATAATAAACTTAAAGGATAAAAAAAGTTACTATTGTGTTGGTTAATGTTAAAGATCACAATCAATTTTTATTGTGTTTTCAATACGTTTCCATGTTTAGATCAAATTCATTTTTGTGTTAAAGACTCGACCGAGCACAATTTTCATAAACGATTGTGGTACCATATATTCTACATGATTAAATTATTGTCAACCTAAGTTCTAATTCCAATAGAATTTCATATATAATTAGTGTTATGTTTATCCCGACAACTAGAGCTCGTGTTTCCCATCTTCAAACGATGCTAAACAGCTAATCAAGATTACATTTGGAGTTTTTTAACAAAGTAGTGGCTAATCAGTGTCATTTTCTTGATCGCATTGAATTAATAATCACTTAAGAAATCTTTTAATTATGTACATTGTTAACTTTGCCGCACATTTTTATAATTTTTCAGAAAATAAATATATGAAGTGGTCCTTCTTTGTAGTTGTATATTAATTAATACACTCATTATATTTGAAAACTACCTGTATTATGGTGTACAATCTTTATTAATTATTATTATTTTTTCCATTTCATACTTTGGATTATTCCATTATTGAAGAGTGCGCAAATGCATATATAAAGTATTTAAATGGCTATTTGAGATCTCGTGAATGTGTAATTCATGTTCTTTTGTTTTGTAGGTTAGTACCTAAACATATTTTGTTTTGAAAAGAGTTTGTTTTAATGGACAATAATATGTTTCTAGCGCGTCCAATTATGTAAGTGGTTTCTTTATTTTAACCCCTTTTTCAAGCGGTTTAATTTTATTATTAATTTCAGTAACAATACAATGTACGTTATTGACCTCCAAATTCGATGGGACTCAATTGTCAACAGATCTTAGTTTCTCTTTCGTCCACGTATATGTTACTTTCACACTTAGAACACCATATTAAACCGCACAAGATTGTAGCTCCAGTGGTTGTGGCGGTCACGTGCATTTCAGCTCAAGTCAGATGTGGAATGGAATGATATATATTTGGTGTGAGAGAGAGATAATAGATGAAAATATGGGTGCCAAAATGAAGAAAGAGTTATCAAGCATTGCAATTCAAGATTGACGTTCACATCAATCATTCAAGTGCTGTACAACTGGGCTGAAAAGAAATATGTGACAAAAAGGCACATTGTAGCAGATGCCCCTCACCTGGAAAGTGTAATACGTAGAGAGGTTGAACAACGTTTCCAAGCAAGACGTCCAAATGCATGAACCGATCATCGCGATGCATATCGGAGTGCTGATTTTTTGTTTAGCTGGCTGCTACATGACTTGCCTTGTAGATGGAGACTTAACACACACTATCACTAGCATAAATTTCATTAATATGTGATGAAAGAACTTGAACTCAAAACTTCATTTGCTCTATATCAATGGAATTAATTATTTATTTAAATCATTTCTCCAAAATTAATTTGATCTATTTACATTTAGTTTAACGCTAATTAGATTGAAAAAGTTTAATGCAGCCAAACCATTTCAATAGCGGTAAGAAAGTAAAATTTATATCACAATCAATTTAATTATAAGACTAATTATATTAATATATTCACACCATAAATTTTATTTATCGCACCACTTTTTAATTACATTTAAGATTCTTAATATTTACTCATTATAGCACTTATACTCCTAATGATTTTTCATGCCGTTCCTATCCTCAAACTTTTTATTAGTTAGAGCATTTTGTAATTGATAATAAAGTTATGTCCAAAAGTCTGTTGAAATAATGTAAAACATCTTATTTTTCTATCATACATTTTACAAATAAATAAATATGAAAAAACATATTTTTCTCTCATTTGAAAACAAGAAAATAAAATATTTTGATATAATCATAATCAAGGACGAGAAGTACTAATTAATTGAAAGTTGATGATAACAATTCAACCCAAAAAATTAAGAAAACAGTTGTTACAATGAGCAAAAAGTAAAGAGTTATATTGCAATTAAAATGTGGTGTATAAATAAAAATTGTAGTGACAATATAACCATCCCGATTATAATTAACTTAATGTATTCAATAGCTAAGATAGTAGAAAGTTTTGTGATTTTGAAACAATCATGCACTCCAATAATTCTTGTAAAAACAATTAAATAACAACTATTTTTTTTCCTTAAAGAAAAAAAAACATCAAAATAGCAATACTAGTATGAATTAGGAA
>NW_019253658.1:0-1210 GCF_002742605.1 Olea europaea var. sylvestris
GAAGTTACAAGGCTATTCTGTTTCCTCTCTAGTCTAAGCCAAAGCAATTAACTCAAATTCCATCGTTGATCGATACACGTCTGCTTTGTCAATTTCTACGATATAGCAGCTCCACCAATGACAAATACATAACCACTAGTAGACTTGAAATTCTTCATTTTGGATATCCAATTCGCATCACAATATCCTTCCAATAGCGCTGAATATTTTGAGAAGTATAATCCGTCTTTTAAGGTATACTTCAAACACTTAAGAGCCCTTGTTAAAGCCTTTCAATGATCGTAGCTTGGATTACTTATAAATCTACTAAGTTTATTTACAACAAAAGCTATATCCGATCGAGTGCAGTTCGTAATATACATTATACTACCTATTACTTGTGATTACCTTAGTTGTGAAACACGTTCACCGGTATTTTTGACTTTGTGTAAACTTGTGTCAACAGGGATTTTCGTAGGACTTTTCTCAAACATATTATAATTCTTAAGTATACTCTCAATGCAGAGAGATTGGAATAGTACAATTTCTTCCAATGTTATAGGATCTTAATCCCTAATATCAAATAAGCCGCACCTATGTCTTTTATATCGAAATGCTTTGTTAGCATTTTTTTGGTGTTTAGCAACATTTCATGATTGTTTCCCATTATCCATGTCATCTACATATAGACATATAATCATATAGGCATTTGGTATATGTTTAATGTATACACACTTTTTACACTCGTTTATTTTGAATCTGTTTGATAATATCATTTTGTCAAACGTTTGTTGCCACTGTTTAGGAGTTTGTTTCAATTCATACAAGGATTTAACAAGTTTACAAACTTTGTGTTTTTATTAGAAGAGACAAACTTTTCAGGTTGTTCCATGTAAATCTCTTTTTCTAACTCGCCATTCAGGAATACCATTTTCACATCCATTTGATGAATCTCAAGATTGTGTATTGTCACAATTGCAATTAACAATTTTATCGAAGTGATTTTTGTCATAGGTGAGTAAGTATCAAAGAATTCAAATCCTTCATTCCTTTTGCCTAATATTTGTCAATGGATCAATCCGATTTCAACTTCTGTTTCAATATACATTTACACTTTAAAGCCTGTTATTGGGAGGTAAATCAACTAACTTTCAAGTATGATTTTGCATTATAGAATCTATCTCGCTACTGATAGCTTCTTTCCAATGGGATGCTTCCGATGTAGACATTG
>NW_019253659.1:0-1210 GCF_002742605.1 Olea europaea var. sylvestris
AAGGGTCAAACAACGTGTCAAAAATCAGTGTGCCAATATCAAAGTTCAATCGGTAAGAACTTTGCTACATGTAGACTATGGTGTACACATTAGTTTACACATTGCCACGTGACATTATCCTGTTGGACTGCTTAAATTTCAAACAATTTTTCCATCCAATTGGCACTTAACAACGATGCAAGTCTCAAACAACATGTCGAAAATCAGTCTACAAATAGCAAAGTTTAATCGATAAGGACCTTGCTACATATACACTATAGTGTACACTCTAGTTTACACTTTGCCACGTGCCCAATTGACACTCGACAACAATGCAAGTGTCAATCAACGTGTAAAAAATCAGTGTACAAATAGCAAAATTCAATCGGTACGAAGCTTGCTACTTGTATACTATGGTATACACTTTAGCTTACATTTTGCCACGTGACATTACTCTGTTGGACAGTTTAAATTTCAAATAGTTTTCCAATCCAATTGACACTTGACAACAATGCAAGTGTCAAACAATGCGTTAAAAATCACGATACAAATAGTAAATTTCAATCGGTAAGAATCTTACTACATGTACACTATGGTGTACACTTTAGTTTACACTTTGCCACGTGACGTTACCCTGTTGAACAGTTTAATTTTCAAACAGTTTTTCCATCCAATTGACACTTGGCAACAATGCAACTGTCAAACAACGTGTCAAAAATCAGTGTGCCAATATCAAAGTTCAATCGGTACGAACTTTGCTACATGTAGACTATGGTGTACACATTAGTTTACACATTACCACGTGACATTATCCTGTTGGACTATTTAAATTTCAAACAATTTTTCCATCCAATTGGTACTTAACAACAATGCAAGTCTCAAACAACATGTTGAAAATCAGTGTACAAATAGCAAAGTTTAATCAGTAAGGACCTTGCTACATATACACTATTATGTACACTCTAGTTTACACTTTCCCACGTGACATATCCCTATTGGACAGTTTAAATTTCAAATAGTTTTTACATCCATTTAACACTTGACAACAATGCAAGTGTCAAACAACGTATCAAAAATTAGTGTACAAATAGCAAAGTTCAATCTATAAGGATTGTCCTATATGTACAATATGGTGTACACTTTAGTTTACACTTTGCCACGTGACGTTACCCTATTGGACAGTTTAAATTTCAAACAGTTTTCCCATCCAATTGACACTTGACAACAATGC
>NW_019253660.1:0-1210 GCF_002742605.1 Olea europaea var. sylvestris
CCGGTGGGACCTTCTTGTCCTCTCATCTTTTGATCTCAAAATCTTCAAATTTCAACTATTACATCAGCAATGGCAGGCAAAAAAGCGAAACAAACTATGACTCATCTTGAAGAGACACTTGCCAAACTCTTCCATGTGACTAGGGCGCAAACAAAAACTGGGAAAACTCAACTGGTTACACTACTGAAGAAGTTCTCCAACAAAGGCAAAGTGAAAATTGCCTTCAAAAAGCCAAACTCTCATTCGACAGAAAAAACCATGAGTTTAGCGAAAAGTTCTCGTTCGGGCTCCATTTCTGGTGATAGATCCTTGTCTGGATCCTCTCATGCCACTTTTCAGCAAAAGTGGGAAGATGATATCTCATATGAAGAATCACTTGAGCCAGTGATGGTCACAGAAGCGACATCAGGCTCAAATGACCGAATTCAACAAATGGTTTTAGCCATTGAAAAATTAACAAAGCCATTGGAAGCTAAAGATGCACAGATTGCTGCACTCACACATAGGCTAGAGTTGCAAAATCCATTGACTAAAGAAGATCAGGAAAATTCAGGTGTTTGACACTTGCATTGTTGTCAAGTGTCAATTTGATTGGAAAATTGTTTGAAACTTAAACTGTATAACAGGGTAATGTCACGTGACAAAGTGTAAACTAAAGTGTGCACCATAGTGTATATGCAGCAAGGTTCTTACCGATTGAATTTTGCTATTTGTACACTCATTTTTTACACATTATTTGACACTTGCATTGTTGTTAAGTGTCAATTGGATGGGAAAACTGTTTGAAATTAAAACTGTCCAACAGGATAATGTCATGTGGCAAAGTGAAAACTAAAGTGTACACCATAGTGTTTATGTAGCAAGGTTTACACTTTGCCACGTGACATTATCCTATTGGACAGTTTAACTTTCAAACTGTTTTTCCATCTAATTGATACTTAACAACAATGCAAGTGTCAAACAACGTATCTAAAATCAGTATACAAATAGCAAAGTTCAATCGTTGAGGACCTTGCTACATGTATATTGTGGTGTACACTTTACCACGTGACATTACCCCGTTGGTCACATGGCAAAGTGTAAACTAAAGCATACACCATAGAATACATGTAGCAAGGTTCTTACCAATTGGACTTTGTTATTTGTAAACTGATTTTTGACATGTTGTTTGACACTTGCATTGTTGTCAAGTGTCGATTGGGTGGAAAAA
>NW_019253661.1:0-168 GCF_002742605.1 Olea europaea var. sylvestris
AAGTTGTGAGTTCAATCCAAAATGGTCACTACATATCCAAAAAGTACTTATGGGCCCAAAACGGACACCGTGTGCAAAAGTTATTCTCAATTCTTCGTACGTCGATTATCCAAGCGTTCCAAATATAAAAGTGCTCGTTCTTTCGATAAATGGCTGAAATCCCTCGAA
>NW_019253661.1:764-1210 GCF_002742605.1 Olea europaea var. sylvestris
AATCCAAAATGGTCGCTACATTTCCGAAAAGTAATTATGGACCAAAAACATACACCGTGTGTAAAAGTTACGCTCAATTCTTCGTACGCAGACTATCCAAGCGTTCCAAATATAAAAGTGCTCATTCTTTCGATAAATGGCCGAAATCCCTCCAACGTCACGACGAAGTTGTGAGTTTAATCCAAAATGGTCGCTACATTTCCGAAAAGTAATTATGGACCAAAAACATACACCGTGTGTAAAAGTTACGCTCAATTCTTCGTACGCCGACTATCCAAGCGTTCCGAATATAAAAGCGCTCATTCTTTCGAAAAATGGTCAAAATCCCTCGAATGTCTCGAAGAAGTTGTGAGTTCAATCCAAAATGGTCACTACATATCCAAAAAGTACTTATGGGCCCAAAATGGACACCGTGTGCAAAAGTTACGCTCAATTCTTCGTACGCC
>NW_019253662.1:0-1210 GCF_002742605.1 Olea europaea var. sylvestris
CAAAAATGAACAAACCCGAAGTTATCATGAAATCAAAATCCACTTTTCATTGGCTCAATTCCAATAGAATTAGACTAGCAATTCGCCAAAAATGAAGAAACCCGAAGTTATCATTAAATCAAAAGCCACTTTTCATTGGCTCGATTCCAATTGATTTAGACTAGCAGTTTGCCAAAAATGAAAAAACATGAAGTTATCATCAAAATGAAAAATCACTTTTCATTGGCTTGAATCAAATCGAATTAGTTTAGCGATTCGCCAAAAATTAACTAACCCGAAGTTATCATGAAATCAAAAACCACTTTTCATTAGCTTGATTCCAATCGATTTAGATAAGAAATTCGCCAAAAAGGAACAAGCCCGAAGTTATCATGAAATGAAAAACCGCTTTTCATTGGCTGGATTACAATCGAATTAGACTAGCAATTCGCCAAAAATGAACAAACCCGAAGTTATCATGAAATCAAAAATCACTTTATATTGGTTTAATTCCAGTCAAATTAGACTAGCAATTCGCCAAACACGTACAAAATCTAAGTTATCAAGATATCCAAAACAACTTTTCATTAGATGGATTCCAATCGAATTAGATCACCAATTCGCCAAAACGAGCAAACCCAAGATAACATAATATCAAAGGCCACTTTTCATTGGCTCGATTCCAATCGCTTTAGACTAGCAATTAGCCAAAATTGAACAAACCCGAAGTTATCATGAAATGAAAAACCACTTTTCTTTGGCTAGATTCCAATCGAAATAGACTAGCAATTCGCCAAAAAGGAACATACCCAACGTTATCATGAAATCAAAAGCCACTTTTCATTGGCTCGATTAGAATCGAATTGGACTAGCAATTCGCCAAAAATGAACAAGCCCGAAGTTATCATGAAACAAAACACCACTTTTCATTGGCTCGATTCCAATCGAATTAGACTAGCAATTCGACAAAAATGAACAAACCCGAAGTAATCATGAAATCAAAATCAACTTTTCATTAGCTCGATTCCAATCGATTTAGAGTAGCACTTCTCCAAAAATGAACAAACCCGAAGTTATCAGGAAATGAAAAACCACTTTTCTTTGGCTCTATTCTAATCGAATTAGATAAGCAATTCCTTAAAAACGAACAGACCCAAAGTTATCATGAAATCAAAATCAACTTTACATTAGCTCGATTCCAATCGATTTAGACTAGCAATTCTCCAAAAAC
>NW_019253663.1:0-1210 GCF_002742605.1 Olea europaea var. sylvestris
AGTAAACAGCACAGAGGTTTGGTAATTTTTGAAAAATCCTTGATAAACCTTCTGTAGAATCCAGCGTGCCCAAGAAAACTGCGCACACCCTTTACTGAGGTAGGTGGTGGTAAATTCTCGATCACCTGAATCTTTGCCCTGTCCACTTCAATACCCTTTGCTGAAATTTTGTGCCCTAGTACGATGCCTTCTTGCACCATAAAGTGATATTTCTCCCAATTCAACACCAAGTTGGTCTCTGTACACCGTTGTAGCACAAGACTTAGATGCTCCAGGCACTCATCAAATGAAGATCCAAACACAGAGAAGTCATCCATGAATACCTCGATGAATTTCTCAATCATGTCTGAGAAAATAGCCATCATGCAGCGCTGAAAGGTAGCGGGAGCGTTGCATAATCCAAAAGGCATCCTTCTGTATGCAAAGGTGCCATAGGGGCAAGTGAAAGTGGTCTTCTCCTTATCGTCTGGTGCCACTGGAATCTGATTATACCCGGAGTACCCATCTAGGAAACAGTAGTGCGAATGCCCTGCTAATCTCTCCAACATCTGATCAATGAACGGTAATGAAAAGTGATCCTTTCGAGTAGCTGAGTTAAGCTTACGGCAGTCAATGCACACTCTCCATCCAGTCATTGTCCGTGTAGAAATCAACTCATTTCTCTCATTTTCTATCACTGTGATTTCTCCTTTCTTGGGAACAACTTGCACTGCACTGATCCATGCACTATCTGATATTGGATAAATAGTGCCTGCATCGAGCAACTTCAATACCTCAGCTCTAACCACTTCCTTCATGTGTGGATTCAATCTCCGCTGCCCATCAATGCTTGGTTTAAATTTTTCCTCCATGAGTATCTTATGCATGCATATAGATGGGCTGATCCCCTTTATATCTGCAATCGACCATCCAATAGCTGTTTTATTCTCCCTTAACACCCGAAGTAGTTTCTCTTTCTCTACCTCACTGACAGTGCTTAAAATAATAACAGGTAGTGTAGAAGATTTCCCCAGGTACGCATATCGAAGATGTGGTGGCAGTTGTTTGAGTTCCAATTTGGGCGATTTCACAATAGATGGCACTGATTTTGCAGTTCTAGTTCCTAGCTCTTCATAGTAGCGTCTGCACATATATGGCTGGTTACTCTCCAAAAACCGAGCACATGTCTCAATCTCACTTGATTCAGAATGGGTGGATTGTGAATGTGCAA
>NW_019253664.1:0-1210 GCF_002742605.1 Olea europaea var. sylvestris
CTACAATTTCGTCATTTTTCTCGATTGTGTCGGAATGGGCCCAAATTTGACAGGTTGATCGGAAACAAAAATCGCGCCGGGGATAATTTCGCCATTTTTCGCGACGATGTCGGAATGGGCTAAAATTTGACAGGTTGATTGGAAACAAAAATCCCGCCGGGGGCAATTTCGTCATTTTTCGCGACTGTGTCGGAATGGGCTCAAATTTAACAGGTTGATCGGGAACAAAAATCGCACCGGGTTTAATTTCGTCATTTTTCGCGACTGTGACGAAATGGGCTAAAATTTAACTTGTTGATCAGAAACAAAAATCGCGCCGGGAGCAATTTCGTCATTTTTCTCGACTGTGTCGAAATTGGTTGAAATTTGGGAGTTTGATCGGAAATAAAAATCGCGCCGGTGGCAATTTCGTCATTTTTCTCGACTGTGTCGGAATGGGCTCAAATTTGACAGGTTGATCGAGAACAAAAATCGCGCCGGGTGTAATTTAGTCATTTTTCGCGACTGTGACGGAATTGGCTAAAATTTAACCGGTTGATCGTAAAAACAAAAAATTGCGTCGGGGGCAATTTCATCATTTTTCTCGACGGTGTCGGAATTGGCTGAAATTTGGCAGTTTGATTGGAAATAAAAATCGCGCCGGCGCCTATTTCGTCATTTTTCTCGACTGTGTCGGAATGAGCTCAAATTCGACAGGTTGATCGAGAACAAAAATCGCGCCAGGTGTAATTTCGTCATTTTTCGCGACTGTGTCGGAATTGGCTAAAATTTAACTGATTGATCGGAAACAAAAATCGCGCCGGGGGCAATTTCCTCATTTTTCTCGACTGCGTCAGAATTGGATGAAATTTGGGAGTTTGATCGGAAATAAAAATCGCGCCGTCGCCGATTTCGTCATTTTTCTCGACTGTGTCGGAATGGGCTCAAATTTGACAGGTTGATCGGGAACAAAAATCGCGCCGGGTGTAATTTCGTCATTTTTTGCGACTGTGTCGGAATTGGCTAAAATTTAACTGGTTGTTCGGAAACAAAAATCGTGCCGGGGCAATTTCGTCATTTTTCTCGACTGTGTCGGAATTGGCTGAAATTTTGGAGTTTGATCCGATATAAAAATCGCGCTGGCGCCTATTTCGTCATTTTTCACGATTGTGTCGGAATGGGCTCAAATTTGACAGGTTGATCGGGAACAAAAACAGCACCGGGTGTAATT
>NW_019253665.1:0-1210 GCF_002742605.1 Olea europaea var. sylvestris
CCCCCCCCCCCCCCCCAACCCAAACCCATACCCGAAAAAACATTATAAAAATCCCACTGAAATTACCAGTGAGGCTATGAACAGAAGACGTCGTCATAATGCTGATTCTTGCACGCGGACCTGGCATAGCAGAGACCAGAATGTACGTTCTTAATACTGATCCGTACACAAACATACTCGTAAAAACACATAATTTCACGAATACAAAACTAAAATTTTGAGAAGAACCCAAGCTCAATCGTCGTACTGTGTGTGAGCTTTTATTTCGAGCACTTTTATCAAACGAGTTGATAAAATGTAACTCAAAGTCATCAATTAATTTTAATCCAAGTTTCATGGACCAACAACTTTTATCAACACATTTCGTCAAATTTTATCAAAATCTGCTAAAAATCCAATTTTTAGCAAAACAAAGGATAAGCTTACAATAAAAAAACTAGAAAACCCACGATTTACTCTCAATAAACTTATCGATAATAATCAGCTCAATAGTAATTTCAATTGAATCGAAGCGGCAGAAACAAGATTTAAAATTCAACTAATTTTAGCTCATAAATTTCTTTAACACACTCTCGGTCAAAATTTAATAGAAAAGCGGAAAAAATTTAAAAAGCAAAGCGGCATTGCTTGATTGAATACGAACACTTTCAATGCAATTTTAATATATTTTGAAAGACTCTTATTTTTCAATAAGATCTGCCCCTTAAGGTTCGCGGACTAGGAATTGAACTTTTTACCTGGGGGAAGAAAATTCAAAGTGCCAGTGATCTTCTGAGCTTTTCTCTCTGTGTATTTCTTCTTCTCTCGCTAGAAACTCCGGAGTTAGGGATATTTTTCTCGGTGGCTAAATTGCTAAATAGAAAAATTGTTGCCTGCGGCTGAGGTTGGAAGCAACTTTACTAATTTATCCTTTCCACTGCCACGTGGATACGCATTATCGGATTTATTATCTTTCTAAATTTTCCAAACTTTGTCAAAAGTTTTCATTAGATCATCGAATTTCAAAACTTCCCTAAATAATCGCTAAATTTTTCCAAAAGGTCAACATCAAAACTTCCCTAAATAATTACCAAACTTTACGAAAAGTTCATAGGGGGTCACTAAATCAGTGATATATGGGATCCTAATTTGCAAAGTTGAGAGATTCTTTAGAAACTTTTTACAAAGTTTAGTGGCTATTTAAGTAAGTTTTGAAATTCGGCAACCACCT
>NW_019253666.1:0-1209 GCF_002742605.1 Olea europaea var. sylvestris
AAACGATAGTAGTAGAAGTTATCATGAAATCAAACACCACTTTCCGTTGGCTTGATTCCAATCGAATTAGACTAACAATTCACGAAAAACGAACAAA
The DNA here is from genome assembly GCF_002742605.1 of Olea europaea var. sylvestris. Classification (NCBI taxonomy): domain Eukaryota; kingdom Viridiplantae; phylum Streptophyta; class Magnoliopsida; order Lamiales; family Oleaceae; genus Olea; species Olea europaea. Next base: position 98 of record NW_019253666.1, read on the forward strand.
CCCGAAGTCATCATGAAATCAAAAACCACTTTCCATTGGCTCGATTCCAATCGAATGAGACAAGAAATTCATCGAAAACAAACAAACCCTAAATTATCATGAAATGAAAAACCACTTTACGTTAGCTCGATTCCAATCGACTTAGCCTAGCAATTCGCCAAATGATAACAAAGCCAAAGTTATCATGAAATCAAACGCCACTTTTCATTGGCCCGATTCCAATTGAATTAGACTAACAATTCGCCAAAAATGAAGAGACAAAGTTATCATGAAATCAAAAACAACTTTTCTTTAGCTCGATTCCAATCGAATTAGACAAGAAATTCGTCGAAAACAAACAAACCCGAATTAATTATGAAATAAAAAACCACTTTTTATTGGCTCCATTCCAATCGAATAAAACTAGCAATTTGTTGAAAATGAACAGACCCGAAGTTATCATGAAAACAAAAACCACTTTTCATTGGCTCGATTCCAATCGAATTAGAATAGCAATTTGCCAAAAACGAAGAAACCCGAAGTTATCATGAAATCAAAAGCCACTTTTCATTGGCTCGATTCCAATCAAATTAGACTAGCAATTTTCCGAAAATGATCAAACCCGAAGTTATCACGAAATCAAAAATCACTTTTCATTTGCTCGATTCCAATCGAATTAGACTTGTAATTCGACAAAAACGACCCAACCCGACTTTATTAGGAAATCAAAAACCACATTTCATTGGTGCGATTCCAATCCAATTAGACTAGCACTTTGCTAAAAATGATCAAACCCGAAGTTTTCATAAAATCAATAACTACTTTCATTGGCTCGATTTCAATCGAATTAGACTAGCAATTCGTCAAAAACGAACAACGTCGAAGTTATCATGAAATTAAAACTACTTTTCACAGGCTCGATTCCAATTGAATTAGACTAGCATTACGCAAAAAATGAACAAAGCCGAAGTTATCATGAAATCAAAAACCACTTTTCAATGGCTCGGGTCAATCGAATTAGATTAAGAATTTGCCAAAGACGAACAATCCCGACGTTATCATGAAATCGGAATCCACTTTTCATTGGCTAGATTCCAATAGAATTGGACTAGCCATTCATCGAAAATGATCAA
>NW_019253667.1:0-1209 GCF_002742605.1 Olea europaea var. sylvestris
AAGGAAACAGGCAGAGAGGCAGAAGAATTAGGGCAAGAAGAGAACACACAGAAGAGAAGAGAGAACTCATCTCTTCTTTCATCGCCAAGCCACTCCTTAGATTGATCACTACCCATTGCCTCTTCAAAGGTTTTTTGCTCTCTATCAACTAGTTCTTTGTAACTAGCATGGGCGAAAGCTAAATCAAATTCATAACCAAACCTCCTAGGTTCTCTCATTTGTCTCCTCTCTTTATCCCTAGCTAAGTTGTAATTTGTTAAAGAATTTTCTTCCTCAAGATGCTCTTCAATCACTACTTCGTTACTATTCTCCACCTCAGGTTCTTGAACCTGAATCTCCACCTCATTTGGAGTAGTAGGGACAGATATGCTAAGTTTTCCTAACTCCACCTTAAATCGATTTCTCTCTTGGTTCAATTTCACTCACAAGTTCGGTTTCGCCTCTAAGACATGGCATTTCACTCTCGTTAATTGTGACATCCTTACTCACAATGATCTTAGCCCCTTTTGGCTTCTATCCCATAACCTATAACCCTCGGGATATTCTAGAAAGACACACTTTCTAGCTTTAGGTTCTAGCTTTCCCTCACTCTGATGAGAAAATGTAGCACAACCAAAAGTTCTAAGCATAGAGTAATCACTCAATTTACCATACCATCTCTCATGCAGAGTATCACCATTTAAAGCAACAGATGGAGTCAAATTAATCAAATAACAAGCAGTCATAACAGTTTCAACCCAAAACAATTTTGGGATACCGAAACTTAACACCATGCAACACACTTTGTCAAGTATGGTCCTATTCATCCTTTCCGCTACCCCGTTTTACTGGGGAGTATAAGGAACCGTCTTATGTCTTGTCATTCCATTTCCTTTACGCATACTATCAAACTCAGTATTGCAAAACTCTAGACCATTATCTATTCTTAAAAATTTGATCATTTTACCACTTTAGTTTTCCATTTGTCTCTTCCAGTTATTAAAGTTATGAAAAGTTTCAAATTTATCTTTCAATAGATAGACCCACACTTTCCTAATTAAATCATTGATAATAGACAAGAAATACATATTCTTACCCGATGTGGGATTATTAGCAGGACCCCATAGATTACAATGCACATATTCAAGCATGCCTTTAACTTTATGAACATTAGTGGAGAACGATGTTTTATGATACTTACCAAGGACAAATGATTATAGAATGACAAAT
>NW_019253668.1:0-41805 GCF_002742605.1 Olea europaea var. sylvestris
GAAGTGGTGAGTTCAATCTAAAACGGTCGCTACATTTCCAAGAATTACTTACGGGGCCCAAAACGGACACCGTGTGCAAAAGTTAAACTCAATTCCTCATTCGCCGACTCTCCAAGCGTTCCAAATATGCAAGTGCTCATTCTTTCGAAAAATGGACAAAATCCCTCATACGTCACGATGAAGTGGTGAGTTCAATCCAAAACGGTCGCTACATTTCCAAAAAGTACTTATGGGCCCAAAACGGATATCGTGTGCAAAAGTTAAGCTCAATTTTTCGTACGCCGACTCTCCAAGCGTTCCAAATAAGAAAGTGCTCATTCTTTCCAAAAATGGACAAAATCCCTCGTACGTCACGACGAAGTGGTGAGTTCAATCCAAAACGGTCGCTACATTTCCAGAAAGTACTTATGGGCCTAAAACGGAGACCGTGTGCAAAAGTTACGATCAATTCTTCGTACGCTGACTCTACGATCGTTCAAAATATGCAAGTGCTCATTCTTTCGAAAAATGGCCAAAATCCCTCATACGTCACGATGAAGTGGTGAGTTCAATCCAAAACGGTCACTACATTTCCAAAAAGTACTTATGGGCCCAAAACGGACACCGTGTGCAAAAGTTAAGCTCAATTCTTCGTACGTCGACTCTCCATGCGTTCCAAATATACAACTGATCATTCTTTTGAAAAATGGATAAAATCCCTCTTACATCACGACGAAGTGCTGAGTTCAATCCAAAACGGTCGCTACATTTTCAAAAAGTACTTATGGGCCCAAAACAAACACCGTGTGCAAAAGTTACTCTCAATTCTTCCTCCGCTGACTCTCCAAGCGTTCCAATTGTACAAGTGCTAATTCCATCAAAAAATGGCAAAAATCCCTCGTACGTCACGACGAAGTGGTGAGTTCAATCCAAAATGGTCGCTACATTTCCAGAAAGTACTTATGGGCCTAAAACGGAGACCGTGTGCAAAAGTTACGATCAATTCTTCGTACGCTGACTCTATAAGCGTTCAAAATATGTAAGTGCTCATTCTTTCGAAAAATGGCCAAAATCCGTCATACGTCACGATGAAGTGGTGAGTTCAATCCAAAACGGTCGCTACATTTCCAAAAAGTACTTATGGGCCCAAAACGGACACCGTGTGCAAAAGTTAAGCTCAATTCTTCGTACGTCGACTCTCCAAGCGTTCCAAATATACAACTGCTCATTCTTTCGAAAAATGGACAAAATCCCGCATACGTCACGACGAAGTGGTGAGTTCAATCCAAAACGGTCGCTACATTTTCAAAAAGTACTTATGGGCCCAAAACGGACATCGTGTGCAAAAGTTAAGCTCAATTCTTCGTACGCCGACTCTCCAAGCGTTCCAAATATACAACTGCTCATTCTTTCGAAAAATGGTATAAATCCCTCTTACGTCACGACGAAGTGCTGAGTACAATTCAAAACGGTCGCTACATTTTCAAAAAGTACTTATGGGCCCAAAACAGACACCGTGTGCAAAAGTTACCCTCAATTCTTCCGCCGCTGACTCTCCAAGCGTTCCAAATGTACAAGTGCTCATTCCATCAAAAAATGGCAAAAATCCCTCGTACGTCACGACGAAGTGGTGAGTTCAATCTAAAACGGTCGCTCCATTTCCAAAAATTACTTACGGGCCCAAAATGAACACCGTGTACAAAAGTTAAACTCAATTCCTGATTCTCCGACTCTCCAAGCGTTCCAAATATGCAAGTGCTCATTCTTTCGAAAAATGAACAAAATCCCTCATACGTCACGATGAAGTGGTGAGTTCAATCCAAAACGGTCGCTACATTTTCAAAAAGTACTTATGGGCCCAAAACGGACATCGTGTGCAAAAGTTAAGCTCAATTCTTCGTACGCCGACTCTCCAAGCGTTCCAAATAAGAAAGTGCTCATTCTTTTGAAAAATGGATAAAATCCCTCGTACGTCACGACGAAGTGGTGAGTTCAATCCAAAACGGTCGCTACATTCCCAAAAAGTACTTATGGGCCCAAAACGGAGACCGTGTGCAAAAGTTACGATCAATTCTTCGTACGCTGACTCTACAAGCGTTCAAAATATGCAAGTGCTCATTCTTTCGAAAAATGGCCAAAATCCGTCATACGTCACGATGAAGTGGTGAGTTCAATCCAAAACGGTCGCTACATTTCCAAAAAGTACTTATGGGCCCAAAACGGACACCATGTGCAAAAGTTAAGCTCAATTCTTCTTACGCCGACTCTCCAAAAGTTCCAAATATGCAAGTGCTCATTCTTTCGAAAAATGGACAAAATCCCTCGTACGTCACGATGAAGTGGTGAGTTCAATCCAAAACGGTCGCTACATTTCCAAAAAGTACTTATGGGACCAAAATGGACATCGTGTGCAAAAGTTAAGCTCAATTCTTCTTACGCCGACTCTCCAAACGTTCCAAATATGCAAGTACTCATTCTTTCGAAAAATTGACAAAATCCTTTGTACGTCACGACGAAGTGGTGAGTTCAATCCAAAACGGTCGCTACATTTCCAAAAAGTACTTATGGGCCCAAAACGGAGACCGTGTGCAAAAGTTACGATCAATTCTTAGTACGCCGACTCTCCAAACGTTCCAAATATGCAAGTGCTCATTCTTTCCAAAAATGGACAAAATCCCTCATACGTCACGACGAAGTGGTGAGTTCAATCCAAAACGGTCGCTACATTTCCAAAAAGTACTTATGGGCCCAAAACGGACACCGTGTGCAAAAGTTACGCTCAATTCTTCGTACGCCGGCAATCCAAGCGTTCCAAATATGCAAGTGCTCATTCTTTCTAAAAATCGCCAAAATCCCTCGTACGTCACGACGAATTGGTGAGTTCAATCCAAAATGGTTGCTACATTTCCAAAAAGAACTTATGGGTCCAAAACGAACACCGTGTGCAAAAGTTACGCTCAATTCTTCGTACGCCGGCAATCCAAGCGTTCCAAATATGCAAGTGCTCATTCTTTCGAGAAATGGCCAAAATCCCTCGTACGTCACGACGAAGGGGTGAGTTCAATCCAAAACGGTCGCTACATTTCCAAAAAGTACTTATGGGCCCAAAACGGACACCGTGTGCAAAAGTTAAGCTCAATTCTTCGTACGCTGACTCTACAATCTTTCCAAATATTCAAGTGCACATTCTTTTAAAAAATGGCCAAAATCCCTCATACGTCATGATGAAGTGGTGAGTTCAATCCAAAACGGTCGCTACATTTCCAAAAAGTACTTATGGGGGATCAAAACGGACACCGGGTGAAAAGTTACGCTCAATTCTTCGTACGCCAACTCTCCAAGCGTTCCAAACATGCAAGTGCTCATTCCATCGAAAAATGGCAAAAATCCCTCGTACGTCACGACGAAGTGCTGAGTTTAATATAAAATGGCCGCTACGTTTCCAAAAAGAACTTATGGGTCCAAAACGAACACCGTGTGCAAAAGTTACGCTCAATTCTTCGTACGCAGACTCTCCAAGCGTTCCGAATATGCAAGTGCTCATTCTTTCGAGAAATGGCCAAAATCCCTCGTACGTCACGACGAAGTGGTGAGTTCAATCCAAAACGGTCGCTACATTTCCAAAAAGTACTTATGGGCTCAAAACGGACACCGTATGCAAATGTTACGCTCAATTCTTCGTACGCTGACTCTACAATCTTTCCAAATCTGCAAGTGCTCATTCTTTTAAAAAAATGGCCAAAATCCCTCGTACGTCACGACAAAGTGGTGAGTTCAATCCAAAACGGTTGCTACATTTCCAAAAAGTACTTATGGGCCCAAAACGGACACCGTGTGCAAAAGTTAAGCTCAATTCTTCGTACGCCGACTCTCCAAGCGTTCCAAATATGCGAGCGCTCATTCTTTCGAAAAATGGCCAAAACCCCTCGTACGTCACGAAGAAGTGGTGAGTTCAATCCAAAACGGTCGCTACATTTCCAAAAAGTACTTATGGGCCTAAAACGGACACCGTGTGCAAATGTTACGCTCAATTCTTCGTACGAGGACTCTACAAGAGTTCCAAATATGCAAATGCTCATTCTTTCAAAAAATGGCCAAAATCCCTCGTACGTCACGATGAAATGGTGAGTTCAATCCAAAACGGTCGCTACATTTCCAAAAAGTAATTATGGGCCCAAAACGAACACCGTGTGCAAAACTCAAGCGCAATTCTTCGTACGCTGACTCTACCAGCGTTCCAAATTTGCAAATGCTCAATCTTTCAAAAAATGGTCAAAATCCCCCGTACGTCACGACGAAGTGGTGAGTTCAATCCAAAACGGTCGCTACATTTCTAAAAAGTACTTATGGGCCCAAAACGGACTCCGCGTGCAAAAGTTACGCTCAATTCTTCGTCCATCGACTCTCCAAGCGTTCCAAATATGCAAGTGCTCATTCTTTCAAAAAAAGGCCAAAATCTCTCGTACGTCACGACGAAGTGGTGAGTTTAATCCAAAACGGTCGCTATATTTCCAAAAAGTACTTATGGGCCCAAAAACGGACACCGTGTGCAAAAGTTAAGCTCAATTCTTCGTACGCCGACTCTCCTAGCGTTCCAAATATGCGAGTGCTCATTTTTTCGAAAAATGGCCAAAATCCCTTGTACATCACGATGAAGTGGTGAGTTCAATCCAAAATGGTCGCTACATTTCCAAAAAGTACTTATGGGCCCAAAACGGACACCGTGTCCAAAAGTTACGATCAATTCTTAGTACGCCGACTCTCCAAGCGTTCCAAATATGCAAGTACTCATTCTTTCGAAAAATGGACAAAATCCCTCGTACGTCGTGACGAATTGGTGAGTTCAATCCAAAACGGTCGCTACATTTCCAAAAAGTACTTATGGGCACAAAACGGACATCGTGTACAAAAGTTACGATCAATTCTTAGTACGCCGAGTCTCCAAGCGTTCCAAATATGCAAGTGCTCATTCTTTCGAAAAATGGACAAAATCCCTCGTACGTCACGACGAAGTGGTGAGTTCAATCTAAAACGGTCACTACATTTCCAAAAAGTACTTATGGGCCCAAAATGGACACGGCGTGCAAACGTTACGCTCAATTCTTCGCCCGCTGACTCTCTATGCGTTCGAAATATGCCAGTGCTCATTCTTTCAAAAAATGGCCAAAATCCCTCGTACGTCACGACGAAGTGGTGAGTTCGGTCCAAAACGGTCGCTACATTTCCAAAAAGTACTCTAAAACGGTCACTACATTTCCAAAAAGTACTTATGGGCCCAAAACGGACACCGTGTGCAAAAGTTTTGCTCAATTCTACGTACGCTGACTCTCCAAGTGTTCGAAATATGCAAGTGCCCATTCTTTCGAAAAATGGCCAAAATCCCTCGTACGTCACGACGAACTAGTCAGTTCAATCCAAAATGGTCGGTACATTTCCAAAAAGTACTTATGGGCCCAAAACAGACACCGTGTGCAAAAGTTGAGCTCAATTCATCGTACGCCGCCTCTCCAAGCGTTCCAAATATGCGAGTGCTCATTCTTTTGAAAAATGGCCAAAATCCCTCGTATGTCACGATGAAGTGGTGAGTCCAATCCAAAACGGTCGCAACATATCCAAAAAGTACTTATGGGCCCAAAACGGACACCGTGTGCAAAAGTTACGATCAATTCTTAGTACGCCGACTCTCCAAGCGTTTCAAATATGCAAGTGCTCATTCTCTTTGAAAAATGGACAAAATCCCTCGTACGTCACAATGAAGTTGTGAGTTCAAACCAAAACGGTCGCTACATTTCCAAAAAGTACTTATGAGCCCAAAACGGACACCGTGTGCAAAATTTACGATCAATTCTTAGTACGCCGAGTCTCCAAGCGTTCCAAATATGCAAGTGCTCATTCTTTTGAAATATGTCCAAAATCCCTCGTACGTCACGATGAAGTGGTGAGTTCAATCCAAAACGGTCGCTACATTTCCAGAAAGTACTTATGGGCCCAAAATGGACACCATGTGCAAAAGTTACGCTCAATTCTTCGTCCGCCGACTCTCTAAGCGTTCGAAATATGCCAGTGCTCATTCTTTCGAAAAATGGCCAAAATCCCTCTTACGTCACGATGAAGTACTGAGTTCAATCGAAAACGATCGCTACATTTCCAAAAAGTACTTATGGGCCCAAAACGGACACCGTGTGCAAAAGTTACGCTCAATTCCTTATCCGTCGACTCTCCAAGCGTTCTAAATATGCAAGGGCTCATTCCATCAAAAAATGGCCAAAATCCCTCGTACGTCATGACGAAGTGGTGAGTTCAATCTAAAACGGTCGCTACATTTCCAAAAATTACTTATGGGCCAAAAACGGACACCGTGTGCAAAAGTTAAACTCAATTCCTCGTACGCTGACTCTACAAGCGTTCCAAATATGCAAGTGCTCATTATTTCAAAAAATGGACAAAATCCCTCGTACGTCACGACGAAGTGGTGAGTTTAATCCAAAATCGTCGCTACATTTCCAAAAAGTACTTATTGGCCCAAAACGGACACCGTGTGCAAAAGTTACGATCAATTCTTAGTACGCCGAGTCTCCAAGCGTTCCAAATATGCAAGTGCTCATTCCTTCGAAATATGGCCAAAATCCCTCGTACGTCACGACGAAGTGGTGAGTTCAATCCAAAACGGTCGCGACATTTCCAAAAAGTACTTATCGGCCCAAAATGGACACCGTGTGCAAAAGTTAAGCTCAATTCTTCATACGTCGACTCTCCAATCGTTCCAAACATACAACTGCTCATTCTTTCGAAAAAAAACCCTAAATCCCTCTTACTTCACAACGAAGTGCTGAGTTCAATCCAAAATGGTCGCTACATTTCCAAAAAGTACTTATGGGCCCAAAACGGACACTGTGTGCAAAAGTTACGCTCAATTCTACGTACGCCGACTCTCCAAGTGTTCCAAATATGCAAGTGCTCATTCCTTCGAAAAATGACCAAAATCCCTCGCATGTCACGATGAACTGGTCAGTTCAATTGAAAACGGTCGCTACATTTCCAAAAAGTACTTATGGTCCCAAAATGGACACTGTGTGCAAAAGTTAAGCTCAATTCTTCGTACGTCGACTCTCCAAGCGTTCCAAATATAAAACTGCTCATTCTTTCGAAAAACAGCCTAAATCCCTCTTAAGTCATGACGAAGTGCTGAGTTCAATCCAAAACGGTCGCTACATTTCCAAAAAGTACTTATGGGCCCAAAATGGACACCGTGTCCAAAAGTTAAGCTCAATTCTTCGTACGTCGACTCTCCAATCGTTCCAAACATACAACTGCTCATTCTTTCGAAAAGAACCCTAAATCCCTCTTACTTCATGACGAAGTGCTGAGTTCAATCCAAAACGGTCGCTACATTTCCAAAAAGTACTTATGGGCCCAAAAGGAACACCGTGTGCAAAAGTTACGCTCAATTCTACGTACGCCGACTCTCCAATCGTTCCAAACATACAACTGCTCATTCTTTCGAAAAAAAACCCTAAATCCCTCTTACTTCACGACGAAGTGTTGAGTTCAATCCAAAATGGTCGCTACATTTCCAAAAAGTACTTATGTGCCCAAAACGGACACTGTGTGCAAAAGTTACGCTCAATTCTACGTACGCCGACTCTCCAAGTGTTCCAAATATGCAAGTGCTCATTCCTTCAAAAAATGACCAAAATCCCTCGCATGTCACGATGAACTGGTCAGATCAATCGAAAACGGTCGCTACATTTCCAAAAAGTACTTATGGGCCCAAAATGGACATTGTGTCCAAAAGTTAAGCTCAATTCTTCGTACGTCGACTCTCCAAGCGTTCCAAATATACAACTGCTCATTCTTTCGAAAAACAGCCTAAATCCCTCTTACGTCACGACGAAGTGCTGAGTTCAATCCAAAACGGTCGCTACATTTCCAAAAAGAACTTATGGGCCCAAAATGGACACCGTGTGCAAAAGTTACGCTCAATTCTACGTACGCCGACTCTCCAAGCGTTCCAAATATGCAAGTGCTCATTCCTTCAAAAAATGGCCAAAATCCCTCGTATGTCACGACGAACTAGTCAGTTCAATCCAAAACGGTCGCTACATTTCCAAAAAGTACTTATGGGCCCAAAACGGACATCGTGTGCAAAAGTTAAGCTCAATTCTTCTTACGCTGACTCTCCAAGCGTTCCAAATATGCAAGTGCTCATTCCTTCGAAAAATGACCAAAATCCGTCGCATGTCACGACGAACTAGTCAGTTCAATCCAAAACGGTCGCTACATTTCCAAAAAGTACTTATGGGCCCAAAACGGACACCGTGTGCAAAAGTTAATCTCAATTCTTCTTACGCCGACTCTCCAAGCGTTCCAAATATACAAGTGCTCATTCTTTTGAAAAATGGACAAAATCCCTTGTACGTCACGACAAAGTGGTGAGTTCAATCCAAAACGGTCGCTACATTTCGAAAAAGTACTTATGGGCCCAAAACGGACACCGTGTGCAAAAGTTAATCTCAATTCTTCTTTCGCCGACTCTCCAAGCGTTCCAAATATGCATGTGCTCATTCTTTCAAAAAATGGCCAAAATCACTCGTACGTCACGAAGAAGTGGTGAGTTCAATCCAAAACGGTCGCTACATTTCCAAAAAGTACTTATGGGCCCAAAATGGACACCGTGTGCAAAAGTTACGCTCAATTCTTCGTCCGCCGACTCTCTAAGCGTTCGAAATATGCCAGTGCTCATTCTTTCGAAAAATGGCCAAAATCCCTCTTATGTCATGACGAAGTACTGAGTTCAATCGAAAACGATCGCTACATTTCCAAAAAGTACTTATAGGCCCACAACGGACATCGTGTTCAAAAGTTACGCTCAATTCTTTGTCCGTCGACTCTCCAAGCGTTCTAAATATGCAAGTGCTCATTCCATCAAAAAATGGCCAAAACCCCTTGTACGTCATGACGAAGTGGTGAGTTCAATCTAAAACGGTCGCTACATTTCCAAAAATTACTTATGGGCCCAAAAAGGACACCGTGTGCAAAAGTTAAACTTAATTCCTCGTACGCTTACTCTACAAGCGTTCCAAATATGCAAGTGCTCATTCTTTCGAAAAATGGCCAAAATCCCTCATACATCACGATGAAGTGGTGAGTTCAATCTAAAACGGTCGCTACATTTCCAAAAAGTATGGCCAAAATCCCTCGTACGTCATGACGAAGTGGTGAGTTCATTCCAAAACGGTCGCTACATTTCCAAAAAGTATGGCCAAAATCCCTCGTACGTCATGACGAAGTGGTGAGTTCATTCCAAAACGGTCGCTACATTTCCAAAAAGTATGGCCAAAATCCCTCGTACGTCATGACGAAGTGGTGAGTTCATTCCAAAACGGTCGCTACATTTCCAAAAAGTATGGCCAAAATCCCTCGTACGTCATGACGAAGTGGTGAGTTCATTCCAAAACGGTCGCTACATTTCCAAAAAGTATGGCCAAAATCCCTCGTACGTCATGACGAAGTGGTGAGTTCAATCCAAAACGGGCGCAAAAGTTAAGCTCAATTCTTCTTACGCCGACTCTCCAAGCGTTCCAAATATGCAAGTGCTCATTCTTTCGAAAAATGGACAAAATCCCTCGTATGTCACGACAAAGTGGTGAGTTCAATCAAAAACGGTCCCTACATTTCCAAAAAGTACTAATTGGCCCAAAACAGACACCGTGTGCAAAAGTTACGATCAATTCTTAGTACGCCGAGTCTCCAAGCGTTCCAAATATGTAAGTGCTTATTCTTTCGAAATATGGCCAAAATCCCTCGTACGTCACGACGAAGTGGTGAGTTCAATCCAAAACGGTCGCTACATTTCCAAAAAGTACTTATGGGCCCAAAATGGACACGGTGTGCAAAAGTTAAGCTCAATTCTTCGTACGTCGACTCTCGAAGCGTTCCAAATATACAACTGCTCATTCTTTCGAAAAACAGCCTAAATCCCTCTTACATCACGACGAAGTGCTGCGTTCAATCCAAAACGGCCGCTACATTTCCAAAAAGTACTTATGGGCCAAAATGGACACGTGTGCAAAAGTTACACTCAATTCTTCGTCCGCCGACTCTGTAAGTGTTCGAAATACGCCAGTGCTCATTCATTCGGAAAATGGCCAAAATTCCTCGTACGTCATGACGAAGTGGTGAATCGAAAACGGTCGCTTCATTTCCAAAAAGTACTTATGGGCCCAAAACGGACATCGCGTGCAAAAGTTACGCCCAATTTTTCATCGGCCGACTCTCCAAACGTTCTAAATATGCAAGTGCTCATTCTATCAAAAAATGGCCAAAATCCCCCGTACGTCACGACGAAGTGGTGAGTTCAATCCAAAACGGTTGCTACATTTCCAAAAAGTACTTATGGGCCCAAAACGGACACCGTGTGCAAAAGTTAAGCTCAATTCTTCGTCGTCGACTCTCCAAGCGTTCCAAATATGCAGGTGCTCATTCTTTTGAAAAATGGACAAAATCCCTCGTACGTCACGACAAACTGGTGAGTTCAATCGAAAACGGTCGCTAAATTTCAAAAAAGTACTTATGGGCCCAAAACGGACACCGTGTCCAAAAGTTACGATCAATTCTTAGTACGCCGAGTCTCCAAGCGTTCCAAATATGCAAGTGCTCATTCTTTCGAAATATGGTCAAAATCCCTCGTACGTCACGACGAAGTGGTGAGTTAAATCCAAAACGGTCGACACATTTCCAAAAAGTACTTATGGGCCCAAAACGGACACCGTGTCCAAAAGTTACGATCAATTCTTAGTACGCCGAGTCTCCAAGCGTTCCAAATATGCAAGTGCTCATTCTTTCGAAAAATGGCCAAAATCCCTCGTACATCACAACGAAGTGGTGAGTACAATCGAAAACGGTCGCTTCATTTCAAAAAAGTACTTATGGGCCAAAAATGGACACCGTGTGCAAAAGTTACGCCCATTTCTTCGTCCGTCGACTCTCCAAACATTCTAAATATGCAAGTGCTCATTCTATCAAAAAATGACCAAAATCCGCAGTACATCACGACGAAGTGGTGATTTCAATCCAAAATGGTCGCTACATTTCCAAAAAGTACTTATGGGCCCAAAACGGACACCGTGTGCAAAAGTTAAGCTCAATTCCTCTTACGCCGACTCTCCAAGCGTTCCAAATACGCAAGTGCTCATTCTTTTGAAAAATGGACAAAATCCCTCATACATCACGACGAAGTGGTGAGTTCAATCCAAAACGGTCGCTACATTTCCCAAAAGTACTTATGGGCCCAAAACGGACACCGTGTGCAAAAGTTACGATTAATTCTTAGTACGCCGAGTCTCCAAGCGTTCCAAATATGCAAGTGCTCATTCTTTCAAAATATGGCCAAAATCCCTCGTACGTCATGACGAAGTGGTGAGTTCAATCCAAAACGATCGCTACATTTCCAAAAAGTACTTTTGGGCCCAAAATGGACACCGTGTACAAAAGTTAAGCTCAATTCTTCGTACGCCGACTCTCCAAGCGTTCCAAATATACAACTGCTCATTCATTCGAAAAATGGCCTGAATCCCTCTTACGTCACGACGAAGTGCTGAGTTCAATCCAAAACGGTCGCTACATTTCCAAAAAGTACTTATGGGCCCAAAACGGACACCGTGTGCAAAAGTTACGCTCAATTCTTCGTCCGCTGACTCTCCAACCGTTCCAAATGTACAAGTGCTCATTCTTTCGAAAAATGGCCAAAATCCCTCTTAGGTCACGACGAAGTACTGAGTTCAATCGAAAATGATCGCTACATTTCCAAAAAGTACTTATGGGCCCCAAATGGACACCGTGTGCAAAAGTTACGCTCAATTCTACGTACGCCGACTCTCCAAGCGTTCCAAATATGCAAGTGCTCATTCTTTCAAAAAATGGCCAAAATCCCTCATACGTCACGACGAAGTGGTCAGTTCAATCCAAAACGGTCGCTACATTTCCAAAAAGTACTTATGGGCCCAAAACGGACACGGTGTGCAAAAGTTAAGCTCAATTCTTCGTATGTCGACTCTCCAAGCGTTCCAAATATACAACTGCTCATTCTTTCGAAAAACAGCCTAAATCCCTCTTGCGTCACGACGAAGTGCTGAGTTCAATCCAAAACGGTCGCTACATTTCCAAAAAGTACTTATGGGCCAAAATGGACACCGTGTGCAAAAGTTATGCTCAATTCTTCGTCCGTCGACTCTTTAAGTGTTCGAAATATGCCAGTGCTCATTCGTTCGGAGAATGGCCAAAATTCCTCGTACGTCATGACGAAGTGGTGAATCGAAAACGGTAGCTTCATTTCCAAAAAGTAATTATGGGCCCAAAACGGACACCGCGTGCAAAAGTTACGCCCAATTTTTCATCCGCCGACTCTCCAAACGTTCTAAATATGCAAGTGCTCATTCCATCGAAAAATGGCCAAAATCCCTAGTACGTCACGACGAAGTGGTGAGTTCAATCTAAAATGGTCGCTACATTTCCAAAAATTACTTATGGGCCCAAAACGTACACCGTGTGCAAAAGTTAAACTCAATTCCTCGTACGCTGACTCTACAAGCGTTCCAAATATGCAAGTGCTCATTCTTTTGAAAAATGGCAAAAATCCCACATACGTCACGATGAAGTGGTGAGTTCAATCCAAAACGGTTGCCACATTTCCAAAAAGTACTTATGGGCCCAAAACGGACACCGTGTGCAAAGGTTAAGTTCAATTCCTCTTACGCCGACTCTCCAAGCGTTCCAAATACGCAAGTGCTCATTCTTTCAAAAAATGGACAAAATCCCTCATACGTCACGACGAAGTGGTGAGTTCAATTCAAAACGGTCGCTACATTTCCAAAAAGTACTTATGGGCCCAAAATGGACTCCGTGTGCAGAAGTTACGCTCAATTCTTCTTCCGCTGACTCTCCAAGCGTTCCAAATATACGACAGCTTATTCTTTCAAAAAATAGCCTAAATCCCTCGTACATCACAACGAAGTGCTGAGTTCAATCAAAAACGGTCGCTACATTTCCAAAAAGTACTTATGGGCCCAAAATGGACACCGTGTGCAAAAGTTAAGCTCAATTCTTCGTACGTCGACTCTCCAAGCGTTCCAAATATACGACAGCTTATTCTTTCAAAAAATAGCCTAAATCCCTCTTACATCACAACGAAGTGCTGAGTTCAATCAAAAACGGTCGCTACATTTCCAAAAAAGTACTTATGGGCCCAAAATGGACACCGTGTGCAGAAGTTACGCTCAATTCTTCTTCCGCTGACTCTCCAAGCGTTCCAAATGTACAAGTGCTCATTCCATCGAAAAATGGCAAAATTCCTTCGTACGTCACGATGAAGTGGTGAGTTCAATCTAAAACGGTCGCTACATTTCCAAAAATTACTTATGGGTCCAAAACGGACACCGTGTGCAAAAGTTAAACTCAATTCCTCATACGCCGACTCTCCAAGCGTTCCAAATATGCAAGTGCTCATTCTTTCGAAAAATGGACAAAATACCTCGTACGTCACGACGAAGTGGTGAGTTCAATCAAAAACGGTCGCTACATTTCCAAAAAGTACTTATGGGCTCAAAACGGACACCGTGTGCATAAGTTAAGCTCAATTCTTCGTACTCGGACTCTCCAAGCGTTCCAAATATGCAAGTGCTCATTCTTTCAAAAAATGGACAAAATCCCTCGTACGTCACGACGAAGTGGTGAGTTCAATCCAAAACGGTCGCTACATTTCCAAAAAGTACTTATGGGCCCAAAACGGAGACCATGTGCAAAAGTTACGATCAATTCTTCGCACACTGACTCTACAAGCGTTCCAAATATGCAAGTGCTCGTTCTTTCGAAAAATGGCCAAAATCCCTCATACGTCACGATGAAGTGGTGAGTTCAATCCAAAATGGTCGCTACATTTCCAAAAAGTACTTATGGGCCCAAAACGGACACCGTGTGCAAAAGTTAAGCTCAATTCTTCTTACGCGGACTCTCCAAGCGTTCCAAATATGCAAGTGCTCATTCTTTCAAAAAATGGCCAAAATCCCTCGTACGTCACGATGAAGTGGTGTGTTCAATCCAAAACGGTCGCTACATTTCCAAAAAGTACTTATGGGCCCAAAACGAACACCGTGTGCAAAAGTTATGCTCAATTCTTCGTACGCCGATTCTCCAAGCGTTCCAAATATGTAAGGGCTCATTCTTTCGAAAAATGGCCAAAATCTCTCGTACTCCACGATGAAGACAAGACTTCGAGCCAAAACGGTCGCTACATTTCCGAAAAGTACTTATGGGCCCAAAATGGACGCCGTTTGCAAAAATGGCCGAAATCCCTCATACGTCACGACGAAGTGGTGAGTTATATCCAAAATGGTCGATACATTTCAAAAAAGTACTTATGGGCCCAAAACGAACACCGTGTGCAAAAGTTATGCTCAATTCTTCGTACGCCGATTCTCCAAGCGTTCCAAATATGTAAGGGCTC
Organism: Olea europaea var. sylvestris; assembly: GCF_002742605.1. NCBI lineage: Eukaryota > Viridiplantae > Streptophyta > Magnoliopsida > Lamiales > Oleaceae > Olea > Olea europaea. The sequence goes on from NW_019253668.1 coordinate 14,480, forward strand.
ATTCTTTCGAAAAATGGCCAAAATCTCTCGTACTCCACGATGAAGACAAGACTTCGAGCCAAAACGGTCGCTACATTTCCGAAAAGTACTTATGGGCCCAAAATGGACGCCGTTTGCAAAAATGGCCGAAATCCCTCATACGTCACGACGAAGTGGTGAGTTATATCCAAAATGGTCGATACATTTCAAAAAAGTACTTATGGGCCCAAAACGAACACCGTGTGCAAAAGTTATGCTCAATTCTTCGTACGCCGATTCTCCAAGCGTTCCAAATATGTAAGGGCTCATTCTTTCGAAAAATGGCCAAAATCTCTCGTACTCCACGATGAAGACAAGACTTCGAGCCAAAACGGTCGCTACATTTCCGAAAAGTACTTATGGGCCCAAAATGGACGCCGTTTGCAAAAATGGCCGAAATCCCTCATACGTCACAACGAAGTGGTGAGTTCAATCCAAAATGGTCGTTACATTTCCAAAAAGTACTCATGGGCCCAAAACGGACATCGTGTGCTAAAGTTACACTCAATTCTTAGTACGTCGACAATCCGAGCATTCCAAATTTGAAAGTGTTCATTCTTTCGAAAAACGGCCAAAATCCCTCGTACGTCACGACGAAGTTGTGAGTTCAATCCAAAACGGTCGCTACATTTCCAAAAAGTACTTATGGGCACAAAACGGACATCGTGTACAAAAGTTACGATCAATTCTTAGTACGCCGAGTCTCCAGGCGTTCCAAATATGCAAGTGCCCATTCTTTCGAAATATGGCCAAAATCCCTCGTACGTCAGGACGAAGTGGTGAGTTCAATCCAAAACGGTCGCTACATTTCCAAAAAGTACTTATGGGCCCAAAATGGACACCGTGTACAAAAGTTAAGCTCAATTCTTCGTACGTCGACTCTCCAAGCGTTCCAAATATACAACTGCTCATTCATTCGAAAAATGGCTTGAATCCCTCTTACGTCACGATGAAGTGCTGAGTTCAATCCAAAACGGTCGCTACATTTCCAAAAAGTACTTATGGGCCCAAACGGACACCGTGTGCAAAAGTTACGCTCAATTCTTCATCCGCTGACTCTCCAAGCGTTCCAAATGTACAAGTGCTCATTCTTTCGAAAAATGGCCAAAATCCCTCTTAGGTCACGACGAAGTACTGAGTTCAATCGAAAACGATCGCTACATTTCCAAAAAGTACTTATGGGCCCAAACGGACACCGTGTGCAAAAGTTACGCTCAATTCTTCATCCGCTGACTCTCCAAGCGTTCCAAATGTACAAGTGCTCATTCTTTCGAAAAATGGCCAAAATCCCTCTTAGGTCACGACGAAGTACTGAGTTCAATCGAAAACGATCGCTACATTTCCAAAAAGTACTTATGGGCCCAAAATGGACACCGTGTGGAAAAGTTACGCTCAATTCTACGTACGCCGACTCTCTAAGCGTTCCAAATATGCAAGTGTTCATTCTTTTGAAAAATGGCCAAAATCCCTCGAACGTCACGACGAAGTGGTGAGTTCAATCCAAAACGGTCGCTACATTTCCAAAAAGTACTTATGGGCCCAAAACGGACACCGTGTGCAAAAGTTACGATCAATTCTTCGTCAGCTGACTCTCCAAGCGTTCCAAATTTACAAATGCTCATTCTTTCGAAAAATGGCAAAAATCTCTCTTACGTCACGATGAAGTGCTGAGTTCAATCGAAAACGATCGCTACATTTCCAAAAAGTACTTATGGGCCCAAAACAGACTCTGTATGCAAAAGTTATGCTCAATTCTTCGTCTGTCGACTATCCGACCGTTCTAAATATGCAAGTGCTCATTCTTTTGAAAAATGGCCAAAATCCCTCATACGTCACGACAAAGTGGTGAGGTCAATCCAAAACGGTCGCTACATTTCCAAAAAGTGCTTATGGGCCCAAAACGAACACCGTGTGCAAAAGTTATGCTCAATTCTTCGTACGCCGACTCTCCAAGCGTTCCAAATATCCAAGGGCTCATTCTTTCAAAAAATGGCCAAAATCTCTCGTACTCCACGATGAAGTCAAGACTTCGAGCCAAAATGGTCGCTACATTTTCGAAAAGTACTTATGGGCCCAAAATGGACGCCGTTTGCAAAAGTTACGCACAATTCTTCGAACGCCGACAATCCGAGCATTCCAAATTTGAAAGTGCTCATTCTTTTGAAAAATGGCCGAAATCCCTCGTACGTCACGACGAAGTGGTGAGTTCAATCCAAAACGATCGCTGCAATTCCAAAAAGTACTTATGGGCCCAAAACGGAAACCGTGTACAAAAGTTTGCTCAATTCTTCGTACGCTGACACTCCAAGCGTTCCAAATATGCAAGTGCTCATTCTTTCTAAAAATGGCTGAAATCCCTCGTACGTCACGATGAAGTCGTGAGTTCAATCCAAAACAGTCGCTACATTTCCAAAAAGTACTTATGGGCCCAAAATGGACACCGTGTGTAATAAAGTTACGCTCAATTCTTCGTACGCCGACCCTCCAAGCGCTCCAAATATGCAAGTGCTCAGTCTTTCGAAAAATGGCCGAAATCCCTCATACGTCACGACGAAGTGGTGAGTTATATCCAAAATGGTCTCTACATTTCTAAAAAGTACTTATGGGCCCAAAACGAACACCGTGTACAAAAGTTACACTCAATTCTTCGTACGCTGACAATCCAAGCATTCCAAATTTGAAAGTCATTCTTTCGAAAAATGGCCGAAGTCCCTCATACGTCACGACGAAGTTGTGAGTTCAATCCAAAATGGTCTCTACATTTCCAAAAAGTACTTATGGGCCTAAAAAGGACAACGCGTGCAAAAGATACGCTCAATTCTTCTTACACCGACTCTCCAAGCGTTCCAAATACGCAAGTGCTTATTCTTTCGAAAAATGGCCGAAATCCCTCGTAAGTCACGACGAAGTTGTGAGTTCAATCCAAAACGATCGCTACATTTCCAAAAAGAACTTATGGGCCCAAAACGGACACTGTGTGTAATAAAGTTACGCTCAATTCTTCGTACGCCGACTCTCCAAGCGTTCTAAATATGCAAGTGCTGATTCTTTCGAAAAATGGCCGAAGTCCCTCATACGTCACGACGAAGTTGTGAGTTCAATCCAAAACGATCGCTACATTTCCAAAAAGAACTTATGGGCCCAAAACGGACACTGTGTGTAATAAAGTTACGCTCAATTCTTCGTACGCCGACTCTCCAAGCGTTCTAAATATGCAAGTGCTGATTCTTTCGAAAAATGGCCGAAGTCCCTCATACGTCACGACGAAGTTGTGAGTTCAATCCAAAACGATCGCTACATTTCCAAAAAGAACTTATGGGCCCAAAACGGACACTGTGTGTAATAAAGTTACGCTCAATTCTTCGTACGCCGACTCTCCAAGCGTTCTAAATATGCAAGTGCTCATTCTTTCTAAAAATGGCTGAAATCCCTCGTACGTCATGATGAAGTCATGAGTTCAATCCAAAACTGTCGTTACATTTTTGAAAAGTACTTATGCGCGTAAAACGGATGCCGTTTTCAAAAGATACGCTCGATTCTTCTAACGCGGACAATCCAAGCTCTCCAAATATGCAAGTGCTCATTCTTTCAAAAAATAGCCAAAATCGCTCTTACATCACGATGAAGTGCTGAGTTCATTCCAAAACGGTCGCTACATTTCCAAAAAGTACTTATGGGCCCAAAACGGACACCGTGTACAAAAGTTAAGCTCTATTCTTTGTACGCCGACCCTCCAAGCTTTCCAAATATGCAAATGCTCATTTTTTCGATGAATGGCCGAAATCCCTCATACGTCACGACGAAGTGGTGAGTTCAATCCAAAACGGTCACTGCATTTCCAAAAAGTACTTATGGGCCCAAAATGGATACCGTGTGCAAAAGTTACGCTCAATTCTTCGTACGCCGACAATCCGAGCATTCCAAATTTGAAAGTGCTCATTCTTTTGAAAAATGGTCGAAATTCCTCATACGTCATGACGAAGTGGTGAGTTCAATCCAGAATGGTCGCTGCATTTCCAAAAAGTGCTTATGGGCCCAAAACAGACACCGTGCGCAAAAGTTACGCTCAATTCTTCATACGTCGACCCTCCAAGCGTTCCAAATATGCAAGTGCTCATTCTTTCGGGAAATGGCTGAAATCCCTCATATGTCATGACGAAGTGGTGAGTTCAATCCAAAACGTTCGCTGCATTTCCAAAAAGTACTTATCGGCCTAAAATGGATGTCGTGTGCAAAAGTTACGCTAAATTCTTCATACGCCGACAATCCGAGCATTCCAAATTTGAAAGTGCTCATTCTTTTGAAAAATGGTCCAATCCCTCGTACGTCGTGACGAAGGGGTGAGTTCAATCCAAAACGGTCGTTGCATTTCCAAAAAGTATTTATGGGCCCAAAACGGAAACCATGTGCAAAAGTTTGCTCAATTCTTCGTACGTCGACTCTCCAAGCGTTCCAAATATACAAGTGCTCATTCTTTCTAAAAATGGCCGAAATCCCTGGTACTTCATGAAGAAGTCGTGCGTTCAATCCAAAACGGCCGCTACATTTCCAAAAAGTACTTATGGGCACAAAACGGACACCATGTGCAAAAGTTACGCTCAATTCTTCGTACGCTGACCCTCCAAGCTTTCCAAATATGCAAGTACGTATTCTTTCAAAAAATGGCCAAAATCCCTCATACGTCACGATGAAGTGGTGAGTTCAATCCAAAACGATCGCTGCATTTCCAAAAAGTACTTCTGGCCCAAATAGGACACTGAGTGCAAAAGTTACACTCAATTCTTCGTACGCCGACTCTTCAAGCGTTCCAAATATGCAAGTGCTCATTCATTCTAAAAATGGATAAAATCCTTCGTACGTCATGATGAAGTCGTGAGTTTAATCCAAAACGGTCGCTACATTTTAGAAAAGTACTTATGGGCCCAAAACGGATACCGTTTTCAAAAAGTTACGCTCGATTCCTCGAACGCGGACAATCCAAGTTCTCCAAATATGCAAGGGCTCATTCTTTCAAAAAATGGCCAAAATCCCTCTTACGTCACGATGATGTTTTGAGTTCAATCCAAAACGGTCGCTCCATTTCCAAGAAGTACTTGTGGGCCCAAAACGGACACCGTGTGCAAAAGTTACGCTCAATTCTTCGTACGTCGACCCTCCAAGCGTTCCAAATATGCAAGTGCTTATTCTTTCGAAAAATGCCTGAAATCCCTCATACGTCACGACGAAGTGGTGAGTTCAATCCAAAACAGTCGCTGCATTTTCAAAAAGTACTTATGGGCCCAAAATGGATACAGTGTGCAAAAGTTACGCTAAATTCTTCGTACACCGGCAATCCGAGCATTCCAAATTTGAAAGTGCTCATTCTTTTGAAAAATGGCTGAAATCCCTCGTACGTCGTGATGAAGTGGTGAGTTCAATCCAAAACGGTCGCTGCATTTCGAAAAAGTACTTATCGGCCCAAAATGGATACCGTGTGCACAAGTTACGCTAAATTCTTCGTACGCCGACTATCCAAGCGTTCCAAATATGCAAGTGCTCATTCTTTTGAGAAATGGCTAAAATCCCTCATACGTCATGACGAAGTGGTGAGTTCAGTCCAAAACGGTCGCTGCATTTCGAAAAAGTACTTATCGGTCCAAAATGGATACCGTGTGCACAAGTTACGCTAAATTCTTCGTACGCCGACAATCCGAGCATTCCAAACTTGAAAGTGCTCATTCTTTTGAAAAATGGCCAAAATCCCTCGTACGTCGTGATGAAGTGGTGAGTTCAATCCAAAACGGTCGCTGCATTTCCAAAAAGTACTTATTGGCCCAAAATGGAAACCATGTGCAAAAGTTCGCTCAATTCTTCGTACGTCGACTCTCCAAGAGTTCCAAATATGCAAGTGCTCATTCTTTCTAAAAATGGCTGAAATCCTTAGTACTTCATGAAGAAGTCGTGAGTTCAGTCCAAAACGGCCGCTACATTTCCAAAAAGTACTTATGGGCCCTAAACGGACACCATGTGCAAAAGTTACGCTCAATTCTTCGTACGCCGGCCCTCCAAGCTTTCCAAATATGCAAGTACTCATTCTTTCGAAAAATGACCAAAACCCCTCATATGTCACGACGAAGTGGTGAGTTCAAACCAAAACGGTCGCAGCATTTCCAAAAAGTACTTATGGGCCCAAAACGGACACCGTGTGCAAAAGTTACGATCAATTCTTCGTATGTCGGCAATCCGTGCTTTCCAAATTCGAAAGCGCTCATTCTTTCGAAAAATGACTGAAATCCCTCATATGTCACGATGAAGTGGTGAGTTCAATCCAAAAGGGTCGCTGCATTACCAAAAAGTACTTATGGGCCCAAAAAGGACAACGCGTGCAAAAGTTACACTCAATTCTTCGTACGCCGACTCTCCAAGCGTTCCAAATATGCAAGTGCTCATTCTTTTGAAAAATGGTCGAAATCCCTCTTACGTTACGATGAAGCTTTGAGTTCAATCCAAAACGGTCACTCCATTTCCAAGAAGTACTTATGGGCCCAAAACGGACACTGTGTGCAAAAGTTATGCTCAATTCTTCGTACGTCGACCCTCCAAGCGTTCCAAATATGCAAGTGCTCATTCTTTCGAAAAATGGCCGAAATCCCTCATACGTCGCGACGAAGTGGTGAGTTCAATCCAAAACGGTCGCTACATTTCCAGAAAGTACTTATGGGCCCAAAATGAGCACCGTGTGCAAAAGTTGCGCTCAATTCTTCGTACGCCGACTCTCCTTGCGTTCCAAATATGCAAGTGCTCATTCTTTCAAAAAATGGCCAAAATCTCTTGTGCGTCACGATGAAGTGGTGATTTCAATCCAAAACGGTCGTTACATTTCCAAAAAGTGCTTATGGGCCCAAAACGGACACCATGTGCAAAAGTTACGCTCAATTCTTTGTACGCCGACCCTCCAAGCTTTCCAAATATGCAAGTGCTCATTCTTTCAAAAAATGACCAAAACCCCTCATATGTCACGATGAAATGGTGAGTTTAAACCAAAACGATCGCAGCATTTCCAAAAAGTACTTATGGGCCCAAAACGGACACCGTGTGCAAAAGTTACGATCAATTCTTCGTATGCCGACAATCTGTGCATTCCAAATTTGAAAGCGCTCATTCTTTCGAAAAATGGCTGAAATCCCTCATACGTCACGACGAAGTCGTGAGTTCAATCCAAAAGGGTCGCTACATTTCCAAAAAGTACTTATGCGCCCAAAACGGACACCGTGGGCAAAAGTTACGCTCAATTCTTCGTCCGCCGACTCTCCAAGCGTTCCAAATATGCACGTGCTCATTCTTTTGAAAAATGGCTGAAATCCCTCATACGTCACGACGAAGTCGTGAGTTCAATCCAAAAGGGTCGCTACATTTCCAAAAAGTACTTATGCGCCCAAAACGGACACCGTGGGCAAAAGTTACGCTCAATTCTTCGTCCGCCGACTCTCCAAGCGTTCCAAATATGCACGTGCTCATTCTTTTGAAAAATGGCTGAAATCCCTCATACGTCACGACGAAGTCGTGAGTTCAATCCAAAAGGGTCGCTACATTTCCAAAAAGTACTTATGGGCCCAAAACGAGCACCATGTGCAAAAGTTACGCTCAATTCTTCGTACGCCGACTCTCCTTGCGTTCCAAACATTCAAGTGCTCATTCTTTCAAAAAATGGCCAAAATCTCTCGTGCGTCACGACGAAGTGGTGAGTTCAATCCAAAACGGTCGCTACATTTCCAAAAAGTACTTATGCGCCCAAAACGGACACCGTGTGCAAAAGTTACGCTCAATTCTTCGTCCGCCGACTCTCCAAGCGTTCCAAATATTCAAGTGCTCATTCGTTCAAGAAATGGCTAAAATCCCTCATACGTCATGATGAAGTGGTGAGTTTAATCCAAAACGGTCGCTGCATTTTCAAAAAGTACTTATGGGCCCAAAATGGATACCGTGTGCAAAAGTTACGCTAAATTCTTCGTACGCCGACAATCCGATCATTCCAAATTTGAAAGAGCTCATTCTTTTGAAAAATGGCCGAAATCCCTCATACGTCACGACGAAGTGGTGAGTTCAATCCAAAACGATCGCTGCATTTCCAAAAATTACTTATGGGCCCAAAACGGATACCGTGTGCAAAAGTTACGCTCAATTCTTCGTACGCCGACCCTCCAAGCGTTCCATATATGCAAGTGCTCATTCTTTCGAGAAATGACTGAAATCCCTCATACGTCACGACGAAGTGGTGAGTTCAATCCAAAACGATCGCTGCATTTCCAAAAATTACTTATGGGCCCAAAACGGACACCGTGTACAAAAGTTAAACTCAATTCTTCGTACGCCAACTCTCCAAGCATTCCAAATATGCAAATGCTCATTCTTTCGATAAATGGCCGAAATCCCTCATACGTCACGATGAAGTGGTGAGTTAAATCCAAAACGGTCGCTGCATTTCCAAAAAGTACTTATAGGCCCAAAACGGACACCGTGTGCAAAAGTTACGCTCAATTCTTCGTACGCTGACCCTCCCAGTTGTCCAAATATGCAAGTGCTCATTCTTTCAAAAAATGACCGAAACCCCTCGTATGTCACGACGAAGTGGTGAGTTCAAACCAAAACGGTCGCAGCATTTCCAAAAACTACTTATGGGCCCAAAACGGACACCGTGTGGAAAAGTTACGCTCAATTCTTCGTACGTCGACAATCCGTGCATTCCAAATTTGAAAGCGCTCATTCTTTCGAAAAATGGCTGAAATCCCTCATAAGTCACGACAAAGTGGTGAGTTCAATTCAAAATGGTCGCTACATTTCCATAAAGTACTTATGGGCCCAAAAAGGACAACGCGTGCAAAAGTTACGCTCAATTGTTCGTACGCCGACTCTCCAAGCGTTCCAAATATGAAAGTACTCATTCTTTCGAAAAATGGTCGAAATCCCTCTTACGTCACGATGAAGTGCTGAGTTCAATCCAAAACGGTCGTTCCATTTCCAAGAAGTACTTATGGGCCCAAAATGGACAACGTGTGTAGAAGTTACGCTCAATTCTTCGTACGTCGAACCTCCAAGCGTTCCAAATATGCAAGTGCTCATTCTTTCGAAAAATGGCTGAAATCCCTCATACGTCACGACGAAGTGGTGAGTTCAATCCAAACAGTCCCTGCATTTTCAAAAAGTACTTATGGTCCCAAAATGGATACAGTGTGCAAAAGTTACGCTAAATTCTTCGTTCGCCGACAATCCGAGCATTCCAAATATTAAAGTGCTCATTCTTTTGAAAAATGGTCGAAATCCCTCGTACGTCGTGATGAAGTGGTGAGTTCAATCCAAAACGGTCGCTACATTTCCAAAAAGGACTTACGGGCCCAAAACGGACCCCGTGTGCAAAAGTTATGCTCAATTCTTCGTACGCTGACTCTCCAAGCATTCCAAATATGCAAATGCTCATTCTTTTGAAAAATGGCTGAAATCCCTGATACGTCACGACGAAGTGGTGAGTTCAATCCAAAACGGTCGCTACATTTCCAAAAAGGACTTACGGGCCCAAAACGGACCCCGTGTGCAAAAGTTATGCTCAATTCTTCGTACGCTGACTCTCCAAGCATTCCAAATATGCAAATGCTCATTCTTTTGAAAAATGGCTGAAATCCCTGATACGTCACGACGAAGTGGTGAGTTCAATCCAAAACGGTCGCTGCATTTCCAAAAAGTACATCTGGGCCTAAAACGGACACCGTGTGCAAAAGTTACGCTCAATTCTTCGTACGCTGACTCTCCAAGCATTCCAAATATTCAAATGCTCATTCTTTTGATAAATGGCCGAAATCCCTCACACGTCACGACGAAGTGGTGAGTTCAATCCAAAACGGTCGCCGCATTTCCAAAAAGTACTTATGGGCCCAAAATGGATACCGTGTGCAAAAGTTACGCTCAATTCTTCGTACACCGACAATCCGAGCATTCCAGATTTTTGAAAGTGCTCATTCTTTTGAAAAATGGCCGAAATCCCTCATACATCACGACGAAGTGTTGAGTTCAATCCAAAACGGTTGCTACATTTGCAAAAAGTACTTATGGTCCCAAAACAAACACCGTGTGCAAAAGTTTACTCAATTCTTCGTACGTCGACTCTCCAAGCATCCCAAATATGTAAGTGCTCATTCTTCCTAAAAATGTCTGAAATCCCTTGTACGTCACGATGAAGTCATGAGTTCAATCCAAAACGGTCGCTACGTTTCTACAAGGTACTTATGGGCCTAAAACGGACGCCATTTGTAAAACTTACGCTCAATTCTTTGAACGCCGACTCTCCAAGTGTTCTAAATATACAAGTGCTCATTCTTTCAAAAAATGGCCGAAATCCCTCAAACGTCATGACGAAGTGGTGTGTTCAATCCAAAACGGTCGCTACATTTCCAAAAAGTACTTATGGGCCCAAAATGGATACCGTGTGCAAAGTTACGCTCAATTCTTCGTACGCCGACAATCCAAGCATTCCAAATTTGAAAGTGCTCATTCTTCTGAAAAATAGCTGAAATCCCTCGTGTGTCACGACGAAGTAGTGAGTTCAATCAAAAATGATCGCTACATTTCCAAAAAGTACTTATGGGCCCAAAACGGACACCGTGTGCAAAAGTTATGCTCAATTCTTCGTACGCGACTGTCCAAGCGTTCCAAATATTCAAGTGCTCATTCTTTCGAAAAATGCCCGAAATCCCTCTTACGTCACGATGAAGTGGCGAGTTCAATCCAAAACGGTCGCTACATTTCCAAAAAGTACTTATGGGCCAAAAAGGACAACGCCTGCAAAAGTTAAGCTCAATTCTTCGTACGCCGACCCTCCAAGCGTTCCAAATATGCAAGTGCTCATTCTTTTGAAAAATGGCCGAAATCCCTCATACGTCATGATGAAGTCGTGAGTTCAATCCAAAATGGTCGCTGCATTTCCAAAGAGTACCTATGGGCCCAAAACGGACACCGTGTACAAAAGTTAAGCTCAATTCTTCGTACGCCGACCCTCCAAGCGTTCCAAATAGGCAAGTGCTCATTCTTTTGAAAAATGGCCGAAATCCCTCATACGTCATGATGAAGTCGTGAGTTCAATCCAAAATGGTCGCTGCATTTCCAAAGAGTACCTATGGGCCCAAAACGGACACCGTGTACAAAAGTTAAGCTCAATTCTTCGTACGCCGACCCTCCAAGCGTTCCAAATAGGCAAGTGCTCATTCTTTTGAAAAATGGCCGAAATCCCTCATACGTCATGATGAAGTCGTGAGTTCAATCCAAAATGGTCGCTGCATTTCCAAAGAGTACCTATGGGCCCAAAACGGACACCGTGTGCAAAAGTTACGCTCAATTCTTCGTACGCCGACTCTCAAAGCGTTCCAAATATGCAAGTGCTCATTCTTTCGAAAAATGGGCAAAATCCCTCACACATTACAACGAAGTGGTGAGTTCAATCCAAAATGGTCGCTGCATTTCCAAAAAGTACTTATGGGCCCAGAACGAATACCGTGTGCAAAACTTACGCTCAATTCTTCGCACGCTGACAATCTGAGAATTCCAAATTTGAAAGTGCTCATTCTTTTGAAAAATGGCCTAAATCCCTCGTACGTCACCACGAAGTTGTGAGTTCAATCCAAAATGGTCGCTGCATTTCCAAAAAGTACTTATGGGTCCAAAAAGGACAACGCGTGCAAACGTTACGCTCAATTCTTCTTACGCCGACAATCTAAGCGTTCCAAATATGCCAATGCTCATTCTTTCAAAAAATGGCCAAAATCCCTCGTACGTCATGACGAAGTCGTGACTTCAATCCAAAACGATTGCTGCATTTCCTAATAGTACTTACGGGCCCAAAATGAACACCGTGTGCAAAAGTTACGCTCAATTCTTCGTACGTCGACTCTCCAGGCGTTCCAAATATGCAACTGCTCATTCTTTCTAAAAATGGCTGAAATCCCTAATACGTCATGACAAAGTGGTGAGTTCAATCCAAAACGGTTGCTGCATTTCCTAAAAGTACTTATGGGCCCAAAACGGACACAGTGCCCAAAACGGACACAGTGTGCAAAAGTTACGCTCAATTCTTCGTACGCCTACTCTCCAAGCATTCTAAATATGCAAGTGCTCATTCTTTCTAAAAATGGCTGAAATCCCTCGTACGTCATGATGAAATGGTGAGTTCAATCCAAAATGGTCGTTACATTTCTGAAAAGTACTTATGAGCCCAAAATGGATGCGATTTTCAAAAGTTGAGCTCGATTCTTCGAACGCGAACAATCCAAGCTCTCCAAATATGCAAGTCCTCATTCTTTCAAAAAATGGCCGAAATCCCTCTTACGTCACGACGAGGTTTTGAGTTCAATCCAAAACAGTCGCTACATTTCCAAAAAGTACTTGTGGGCCCAAAACGAACGCCGTGTGCAAAAGATACGCTCAATTCTTCGTACGCCGACTCTCCAAGCGTTCCAAATAAGCAAGTGCTCATTCTTTCGAAAAATGGCCGAAATCCCTCACACGTCATGACGAAGTGGTGAGTTCAATCCAAAACGGTCGCTGCATTTCCAAAAAGTACTTATGGGCCCAAAACGGATATCGTGTGCAAAAGTTACGCTCAATTCTTCGTACGCCGACAATCCGAGCATTCCAAATTTGAAAGTGCTCATTCTTTTGAAAAATGACTGAAATCCCTCGTACGTCACGACGAAGTGGTGAGTTTAATAAAAAACGGCCGCTGCATTTCGTAAAAGTACTTATGGGCCCAAAACGGAAACCGTGTGCAAAAGTTCGCTCAATTCTTCGTACGCCGACTCTCCAAGCGTTCCAAATATGCAAGTGCTCATTCTTTCTAAAAATATCTAAAATCCCTGGTACGTCACGATGAAGTCATGAGTTCAATCCAAAACGGTCGCTACATTTCCAAAAAGTACTTATGGGCCCAAAACGGACACCGTGTGCAAAAGTTACGTTCAATTCTTCGTACGCAGACAATCCGAGCATTCCAAATTTGAAAGTGCTCATTCTTTTGAAAAATGGCTGAAATCCCTCGTACGTCACGACGAAGTGGTGAGTTCAATCCGAAAGGGTCACAGCATTTCGAAAAAGTACCTGTGGGCCCAAAACGGACACCGTGTGCAAAAGTTACGCTCAATTCTTCGTACACCGACTCTCCTAGCATTCCAAATATGCAAATGCTCATTCTTTCAAAAAAGGGCCAAAATCCCTCATACGCCACGACGAAGTGGCGAGTTCAATCCAAAACGGTCGCTGCATTTCCAAAAAGTGCTTATGGGCCCAAAATGGATACCGTGTGCAAAAGTTACGTTCAATTCTTCATACGCTGACAATCCGAGCATTCCAAATTTGAAAGTGCTCATTCTTTTGAAAAATGGCCGAAATCCCTCGTACATCATGATGAAGTGGTGAGTTCAATCCGAAACGGTCGCTACATTTTCGAAAATTACTTATGGGCCCAAAACGGACACCGTGTGCAAAAGTTTCGTTCAATTCTTCGTGCGCCGACAATCCGAGCATTCCAAATTTGAAAGTGCTCGTTCTTACGAAAAATGGCCGAAATCCCTCGTACATCACGATGAAGTTGTGAGTTTAATCCAAAACGGTCGCTGTATTTCCAAAAAGTACTTATGGGCCCAAAACGGATACCGTGTACAAAAGATACGCTCAATTCTCCGTACACCGACAATCCGAGCATTCCAAATTTGAAAGTTCTCATTCTTTTAAAAAATGGCCAAAATCCCTCGTACATCACGATGAAGTGGTGAGATCAATCCAAAACGGTCGCTGCATTTGCAAAAACTACTTATGGGCCCAAAACGGACACCGTGTACAAAAGTTCACTCAATTCTTCGTACGTCGACTCTCCAAGCATTCCAATCATGCAAGTGCTCATTCTTTCAAAAAATGGCCGAAATTTCTCGTACGTCACGACGAAGTGGTGAGTTCAATCCAAAACAGTCGCTACATTTCCAAAAAGTACTTATGGGCCCAAAACGGATACCGTGTGCAAAAGTTACGCTCAATTCTTCGTACGCCGACAATCCAAGCGTTCCAAATTCGAAAGTGCTCATTCTTCTGAAAAATAGCCGAAATCCCTCGTACGTCACGATGAAGTGGGGAGTTCAATCCAAAATGGTCGCTACATTTCCAAAAAGTACTTATGGGTCCAAAACGGACACCGTGTGCAAAAGTTACGCTCAATACGCCGACTCTCCATGTGTTCCAAATATGCAAGTGCTCATTCTTTCTAAAAATGGCTGAAATCCCTCGTACGTCACGATGAAGTCATGAATTCAATCCAAAATGGTCGCTACATTTCTGAAAAGTAATTATTGGCCCAAAACGGACGCCGTTTTCAAAAGTTACGCTCGATTCTTTGAACGCAGACAATCCAAGCGCTCCAAATATGCAAGTGCTCATTCCTTCGAAAAATGGTCGAAATTCCTCTTACGTCACGACGAAGTGTTGAGTTCAATCCAAAACGGTCGCTACATTTCCAAAAAGTACTTATTGGCCCAAAACGGACACCATGTGCATAAGTTACGCTCAATTCTTCATACGCGACTCTCCAAGCGTTCCAAATATGCAAGTGCTCATTCTTTCAAAAAATGGCCGAAATCCCTCTTAAGTCACGACGAAGTGGTGAGTTCAATCCAAAATGGTCGCTACATTTCCAAAAAGTACTTATGGGCCCAAAAAGGACAACGCGTGCAAAAGTTATTCTCAATTCTTCGTACGCCGACCCTCCAAGCATTCCAAATATGCAAGTGCTCATTCTTTCGAAAAATGGCCGAAATCCCTCATAAGTCATGACGAAGTGGTGAGGTCAATCCAAAACGGTCGCTGCATTTCACAAAAGTACTTATGGGCCCCAAACGGACACCGTGTGCAAAAGTTACGCTCAATTCTTCGTACGCCGACTCTCAAAGCGTTCCAAATATGCAAGTGCTCATTCTTTCGAAAAGTGGCCGAAATCCCTCATACGTCACGATGAAGTGGTGAGTTCAATCCAAAATGGTCGCTACATTTCCAAAAAGTACTTATGGTCCCAAAACGGACACCGTGTGCAAAAGTTACGCTCAATTCTTCGTACGCGACTCCAAGCGTTCCAAATATGCAAGTGCTCATTCTTTCGAAAAATGGCTGAAATCCCTCTTAAGTCACGACGAAGTGGTGAGTTCAATCCAAAACGGTCGCTACATTTTCAAAAAGTACTTATGGGCCCAATAAGGGCAACGCGTGCAAAAGTTATGCTCAATTCTTCGTACGCCGACCCTCCAAGCGTTCCAAATATGCAAGTGCTCATTCTTTTGAAAAATGGCCAAAATCCCTCATACGTCAGGATTAAGTGGTGAGTTCAATCCAAACAAAACGGTCGCTGCATTTCCAAAAAGTACTTATGGGCCGAAAACGGACACCGTGTGCAAAAGTTACGCTCAATTCTTCGTACGCGACTCCAAGCGTTCCAAATATGCAAGTGCTTATTCTTTCAAAAAATGGCCGAAATCCCTCTTACGTCAGGATGAAGTCGTGAGTTCAATCCAAACAAAACGGTCGCTGCATTTCCAAAAAGTACTTATGGGCCGAAAACGGACACCGTGTGCAAAAGTTACGCTCAATTCTTCGTACGCGACTCCAAGCGTTCCAAATATGCAAGTGCTTATTCTTTCAAAAAATGGCCGAAATCCCTCTTACGTCAGGATGAAGTGGTGAGTTCAATCCAAAACGGTCGCTATATTTCCAAAAAGTACTTATTGGCCCAAAAATGACAACGCATGCAAAAGTTATGCTCAATTCTTCGTACCTCGACCCTCCAAGCGTTCCAAAATGCAAGTGCTCATTCTTTCGAAAAATGACCGAAATCCCTCACACGTCATGACGAAGCGGTGAGTTCAATCCAAAACGGTCACTGCATTTTCAAAAAGTACTTACGGGCCCAAAATGGACACCGTGTGCAAAAGTTACGCTCAATTCTTCGTTTGCCGACTCTCAAAGTGTTCCAAGTATGCAAGTGCTCATTCTTTCGAAAAATGGCCTAAATCCCTCATACGTCACGACGAAGTGGTGAGTTCAATCCAAAACGGTTGCTGCATTTCCTAAAAGTACTTATGGGCCCAAAACGAACACCGTGTAAAAAAGTTACTCTCAATTCTTCGTACGCCGACTCTCCAATCGTTCCAAATACGCAAGTGCTCATTCTTTCTAAAAATGGCTGAAATCCCTCGTACGTCATGATGAAGTCGTGAGTTTATCCAAAATGGTCGTTACATTTCTAAAAAGTACTTATGGGCCTCAAATGGACGCCATTTTCAAAAGTTGCGCTCGATTTTTCGAACGCGGACAATCCGAGCTCTCCAAATATGCAAGTCCTCATTCTTTCAAAAAATGGCAGAAATCCCTCTTACGTCACGACGAAGTGGTGAGTTTAATCCAAAACGGTCGCTGCATTTCCAAATAGTACTTATGGGCCCAAAATGGAAACTGTGTGCAGAAGTTCGCTCAATTCTTCGTGCGCCGATTCTCCAAGCGTTCCAAATATCCAAGTGCTCATTCTTTCTAAAAATGGCTGAAATCCCTGGTACGTCACGATAAAGTCATAAGTTCAATCCAAAACGGTCGCTACATTTCCAAAAAGTACTTATGGGCCTAAAATGGACACCGTGTGCAAAAGTTACGCTCAATTCTTCGTAAGCCGATAATCCGGGCATTCCAAATTTGAAAGTGCTCATTCTTTTAAAAAATGGCTGAAATCCCTCATACGTAACGACGAAGTTGTGAGTTCAATCTAAAACGGTCGCAGCATTTCCAAAAATTACTTGTGGGCCCAAAACGGACACCATGTGCAAAAGTTACACTCAATTCTTCGTACGCTGAATCTCCAAGCATTCCAAATATGCAAATGCTCGTTCTTTCAAAAAATGGCTGAAATCCCTCATACATCATGATGAAGTCGTGAGTTCAATCCAAAAAGGTCGCTGCATTTCCAAAAAGTAATTATGGGCCCAAGACGGATACCGTGTGCAAAAGTTACGCTCATTTCTTCGTACGCCGACAATCCGAGCATTCCAAATTTGAAAGTGCTCATTATTTTGAAAAATGCCCGAAATCCCTTGGACATCACGAAGAAGTGGTGAGCTCAATCCAAAACAGTCGCTGCATTTTCAAAAAGTACTTATGGGCCCAAAACGGACACCATGTGCAAAAGTTCGCTCAATTCTTCGTATGCCGACTCTCAAAGCGTTCCAAATATGCAAGTGCTCATTCTTTCGAAAAATGGCCGAAATCCCTCATACGTCACGACGAAGTGGTGAGTTCAATCCAAAACGGTCACTGCATTTCCAAAAAGTACTTATGGGCCCAAAACGGACGCCGTTTGTAAAACTAACGCTCAATTCTTCGAATGCCGACTGTCCAAGCGTTCTAAATATACAAGTGCTCATTCGTTCGAAAATGGCCGAAATCCCTCCTACGTCATGACGAAGTGGTGACTTCAATCCAAAACGGTCGCTACATTTCTGAAAAGTACTTATGGGCCCAAAACGGACGCCGTTTGTAAAACTAACGCTCAATTCTTCGAATGCCGACTGTCCAAGCGTTCTAAATATACAAGTGCTCATTCGTTCGAAAATGGCCGAAATCCCTCCTACGTCATGACGAAGTGGTGACTTCAATCCAAAACGGTCGCTACATTTCTGAAAAGTACTTATGGGCCCAAAACGGACGCCGTTTGTAAAACTAACGCTCAATTCTTCGAATGCCGACTGTCCAAGCGTTCTAAATATACAAGTGCTCATTCGTTCGAAAATGGCCGAAATCCCTCCTACGTCATGACGAAGTGGTGACTTCAATCCAAAACGGTCGCTACATTTCTGAAAAGTACTTATGGGCCCAAAACGGACGCCGTTTGTAAAACTAACGCTCAATTCTTCGAATGCCGACTGTCCAAGCGTTCTAAATATACAAGTGCTCATTCGTTCGAAAATGGCCGAAATCCCTCCTACGTCATGACGAAGTGGTGACTTCAATCCAAAACGGTCGCTACATTTCTGAAAAGTACTTATGGGCCCAAAACGGACGCCGTTTGTAAAACTAACGCTCAATTCTTCGAATGCCGACTGTCCAAGCGTTCTAAATATACAAGTGCTCATTCGTTCGAAAATGGCCGAAATCCCTCCTACGTCATGACGAAGTGGTGACTTCAATCCAAAACGGTCGCTACATTTCTGAAAAGTACTTATGGGCCCAAAACGGACGCCGTTTGTAAAACTAACGCTCAATTCTTCGAATGCCGACTGTCCAAGCGTTCTAAATATACAAGTGCTCATTCGTTCGAAAATGGCCGAAATCCCTCCTACGTCATGACGAAGTGGTGACTTCAATCCAAAACGGTCGCTACATTTCTGAAAAGTACTTATGGGCCCAAAACGGACGCCGTTTGTAAAACTAACGCTCAATTCTTCGAATGCCGACTGTCCAAGCGTTCTAAATATACAAGTGCTCATTCGTTCGAAAATGGCCGAAATCCCTCCTACGTCATGACGAAGTGGTGACTTCAATCCAAAACGGTCGCTACATTTCTGAAAAGTACTTATGGGCCCAAAACGGACGCCGTTTGTAAAACTAACGCTCAATTCTTCGAATGCCGACTGTCCAAGCGTTCTAAATATACAAGTGCTCATTCGTTCGAAAATGGCCGAAATCCCTCCTACGTCATGACGAAGTGGTGACTTCAATCCAAAACGGTCGCTACATTTCTGAAAAGTACTTATGGGCCCAAAACGGACGCCGTTTGTAAAACTAACGCTCAATTCTTCGAATGCCGACTGTCCAAGCGTTCTAAATATACAAGTGCTCATTCGTTCGAAAATGGCCGAAATCCCTCCTACGTCATGACGAAGTGGTGACTTCAATCCAAAACGGTCGCTACATTTCTGAAAAGTACTTATGGGCCCAAAACGGACGCCGTTTGTAAAACTAACGCTCAATTCTTCGAATGCCGACTGTCCAAGCGTTCTAAATATACAAGTGCTCATTCGTTCGAAAATGGCCGAAATCCCTCCTACGTCATGACGAAGTGGTGACTTCAATCCAAAACGGTCGCTACATTTCTGAAAAGTACTTATGGGCCCAAAACGGACGCCGTTTGTAAAACTAACGCTCAATTCTTCGAATGCCGACTGTCCAAGCGTTCTAAATATACAAGTGCTCATTCGTTCGAAAATGGCCGAAATCCCTCCTACGTCATGACGAAGTGGTGACTTCAATCCAAAACGGTCGCTACATTTCTGAAAAGTACTTATGGGCCCAAAACGGACGCCGTTTGTAAAACTAACGCTCAATTCTTCGAATGCCGACTGTCCAAGCGTTCTAAATATACAAGTGCTCATTCGTTCGAAAATGGCCGAAATCCCTCCTACGTCATGACGAAGTGGTGACTTCAATCCAAAACGGTCGCTACATTTCTGAAAAGTACTTATGGGCCCAAAACGGACGCCGTTTGTAAAACTAACGCTCAATTCTTCGAATGCCGACTGTCCAAGCGTTCTAAATATACAAGTGCTCATTCGTTCGAAAATGGCCGAAATCCCTCCTACGTCATGACGAAGTGGTGACTTCAATCCAAAACGGTCGCTACATTTCTGAAAAGTACTTATGGGCCCAAAACGGACGCCGTTTGTAAAACTAACGCTCAATTCTTCGAATGCCGACTGTCCAAGCGTTCTAAATATACAAGTGCTCATTCGTTCGAAAATGGCCGAAATCCCTCCTACGTCATGACGAAGTGGTGACTTCAATCCAAAACGGTCGCTACATTTCTGAAAAGTACTTATGGGCCCAAAACGGACATCGTGTACAAAAGTTACGCTCAATTCTTCGTACGCGACTCTCCAAGCGTTCCAAATATGCAAGTGCTCATTCTTTCAAAAATGGCCGAAGTCCCTCTTACGTCACGACGAAGTGGTGAGTTCAATTCAAAACGGTCGCTACATTTCCAAAAAGTACTTATGGGCCAAATAGGACAACGCGTGCAAAAGTTATGCCCAATTCTTCGAACGCCGACCCTCCAAGCGTTCCAAATATGCAAGTGCTCATTCTTTTGAAAAATGGCCGAAATCCCTCATACGTCATGACGAAGTGGTGAGTTCAATCCAAAACGGTCACTGCATTTCCAAAAAGTACTTACGGGCCCAAAATGGAGACCGTGTGCAAAAGTTACGCTCAATTCTTCGTATGCCGACTCTCAAAGCGTTCCAAGTATGCAAGTGCTCATTCTTTCGAAAAATGGTCGAAATCCCTCATACGTCACGATGAAGTGGTGAGTTCAATCCAAAACGGTCGCTGCATTTCCAAAAAGTACTTATGGGCCCAAAACAGATTTCGTGTGCAAAACTTACGCTCAATTCTTCGCACGCCGACAATCTGAGCATTCCAAATTTGAAAGTGCTCATTCTTTCGTAAAATGGCCGAAATCCCTCGTACGTCACGACGAAGTTGTGAGTTCAATCCAAAACGGTCGCTACATTTCCAAAAAGTACTTATGGGTCCAAAAAGGACAACGCTTGCAAAAGTTACGCTCAATTCTTCTTACGCCGACTCTCCAAGCGTTTCAAATATGCTAGTGCTCATTCTTTCAAAAAATGGCCAAAATCCCTTGTACGTCACGACGAAGTCGTGACTTCAATCCAAAACGGTCGCTACATTTCTGCAAAGTACTTATGGGCCCAAAATGGACGTCGCTTGCAAAAATTACGCTCAATTCTTCGAACGCCGACTCTCCAAGCGTTCTAAATATACAAGTGCTCATTCTTTCAAAAAATGGCCGAAATCCCTCTTACGTCACGACGAAGTGGTGACTTCAATCCAAAACGGTCGCTACATTTCTGCAAAGTACTTATGGGCCCAAAATGGACGTCGCTTGCAAAAATTACGCTCAATTCTTCGAACGCCGCCTCTCCAAGCGTTCTAAATATACAAGTGCTCATTCTTTCTAAAAATGGCTGAAATCCCTCGTACGTCACGATGAAGTGGTGAGTTCAACCCAAAACGGTCGCTTCATTTCCAAAAAGTACTTATGGGCCCAAAACGGACGCCTTTTTCAAAAGTTGCGCTCGATTCTTCGAACGCGGACAATCCAAGTTCTCCAATTATGCAAGTCCTCATTCTTTCAAAAAATGGCCGAAATCCCTCTTACGTCACGACGAAGTGGTGAGTTTAATCCAAAAACGGTCGCTGCATTTTCAAAAAGTACTTATGGGCCCAAAACGGAAACTGTGTGCAGAAGTTCGCTCAATTCTTCGTACGCCGATTCTCCAAGCGTTCCAAATATCCAAGTGTTCATTCTTTCTAAAAATGGTCGAAATCCCTGGTACGTCACGATGAAGTCATAAGTTCAATCCAAAACGGTTGCTACATTTCGAAAAAGTACTTATGGGCCCAAAACGGACACCGTGTGTAAAAGTTACGCTCAATTCTTCGTACGCCGATAATCCGAGCATTCTAAATTTGAAAGTGCTCATTCTTTTGAAAAAAGGCTGAAATCCCTCATACGTCACGACGAAGTTGTTAGTTCAATCCAAAACGGTCGCAGCATTTCCAAAAAGTACTTGTGGACCCAAAACGGACACCGTGTGCAAAAGTTACGCTCAATTCTTCGTACGCCGAATCTCCAAGCATTCCAAATATGCAAATGCTCATTCTTTCAAAAAATGGCCGAAATCCCTCATACGCCACGATGAAGTGGTGAGTTCAATCCAAAAAGGTCGCTGCATTTCCAAAAAGTACTTATGGGCCCAAAACGGACACTGTGTGCAAAAGTTACGCTCATTCTTCGTACGCTGAATCTCCAAGCATTCCAAATATGCAAATGCTCGTTCTTTCAAAAAATGGCCGAAATCTCTCATACGTCACGATGAAGTGGTGAGTTCAATCCAAAAAGGTCGCTGCATTTCCAAAAAGTACTTATGGGCCCAAGACGGATACCGTGTGCAAAAGTTACGCTCAATTCTTCGTACGCCGACAATCCGAGCATTCCAAATTTGAAAGTGCTTATTATTTTGAAAAAAGCCCGAAATCCCTCGTACATCAAGACAAAGTGGTGAGTTCAATCCAAAACGGTCGCTACATTTCCAATAAGTACTTATGGGCCCAAAACGGACACCGTGTGCAAAAGTTACGCTCAATTCTTCGTACACCGACTCTCCAAGCGTTCCAAATATGCAAGTGCTCATTCTATCGAAAAATGGCCAAAATTCCTCGTTCGTCACGATGAAGTGGTGAGTTCAATCCAAAATGGTCGCTACATTTCCAAAAAGTACTTATGGGCCCAAAACGGATACCGTGTGCAAAAGTTACGCTCAATTCTTCGTATGCCGACAATCCGAGCATTCCAAATTTGAAACTGCTCATTCTTCTGAAAAATAGCCAAAATCCCTCGTACGTCATGACGAAGTGGTGAGTTCAATCAAAAATGGTCGCTACATTTCCAAAAAGTACTTATGGGCCCAAATCGGACACCGTGTGCAAAAGTTATGCTCAATTATTCATACACCGACTCTCCAAGCATTCCAAATATGCAAGTGCTCATTCTTTCTGAAAATGGCTGAAATCCCTCGTACGTTATGATGAAGTTGTGAATTCAATCCAAAACGGTCGCTACATTTCTGAAAAGTACTTATGTGCCCAAAATGGATGCCCGATTTCAAAAGTTACGCTCGATTCTTCAAACGCGGACAATCCAAGCACTCCAAATATGCAAGTGCTCATTCTTTCGAAAAATGGCCGAAATCCCTCTTAAGTCACGATGACGTGGTGAGTTCAATCCAAAACGGTCGCTACATTTCCAAAATGTACTTATGGGGCCCAAAAAGGACAATGCGTGCTAAAGTTATGCTCAATTCTTCGTACGCCGACCCTCGTAGCGTTCCAAATATGTAAGTGCTCATTCTTTCGAAAAATGGCCAAAATCCCACATACGTCGCGAAGTAGTGGTGAGTTCAATCCAAAATGGTCGCTACATTTCCAAAAAGTACTTATGGGCCCAAAACGGACACTGTGTGCAAAAGTTACGCTCAATTATTCGTACGCGACTCTCCAAGCGTTCCAAATATGCAAGTGCTCATTCTTTCGAAAAATGGACGAAATCCCTCTTATGTCATGATGAAGTGGTGAGTTCAATCCAAAATGGTCGCTACATTTCCAAAAATTACTTATGGGCCAAAAAAGGACAACGCGTGCAAAAGTTGTGCTCAATTCTTCGTACGTCGACCCTCCAAGCGTTCCAAATATGCAAGTGCTCATTCTTTAGAAAAATGGCCAAAATCCCTCATACGTCACGACGAAGTTGTGATTTCAATCCAAAACGGTCGCTACATTTCTTCAAATTACTTATGGGCCCAAAACGGACACCCTGTGCAAAAGTTACGCTCAATTCTTCGTATGCCGACAATCCGAGCGTTCCAAATATGCAAGTATTCAATCTTTCGAAAAATGGCCGAAATCCCTCATGCGTCACGACGAAGTGGTGAGTTCAATCCAAAATGGTCGCTACATTTCCAAAAAGTTCTTATGGGCCCAAAACGGACACCGTGTGCAAAAGTTACGCTCAACTCTTCGTACGCCGACTCTCCAAGCGTTCCAAATATACAAGTGCTCATTCTTTGGAAAAATTGCCAAATTCGCTCGTACACCACGATGAAGTGCTGACTTCAATCCAAAACGGTCGCTACATTTTTGAAAAGTACTTATGGTCCCAAAATGGACGCGGTTTCCAAATGTTATGCACAATTCTTCGAACGCCGACAATCCGAGCATTCCAAATTTGAAAGTGCTCATTCTTTTGAAAAATGGCTGAAATCCCTCGTATGTCACGACAAAGGTGTGAGTTCAATCCAAAACGATCACTGTATTTCCAAAAAGTACTTATAGGCCCAAAACGGACACCGTGCGGAAAAGTTACGCTCAATTCTTCATACGCTGAATCTTCAAGCGTTCCAAATATGCAAGTGCTCAATCTTTCTAAAAATGGTTGAAATCTCTCGTACGTCACGATGAAGCCGTGAGTTCAGTACAAAATGGTCGCTACATTTCCAAAAAGTACTTATGGGTAAAAAACGGACACCGTGTGCAAAAGTTACGCTCAATTCTTCGTACACTGAATCTCCAAGCATTCCAAATATGCAAATGCTCGTTCTTTCAAAAAATGGCTGAAATCCCTCATACATCACGATGAAGTCGTGAGTTCAATCCAAAAAGGTCGCTGCATTTCCAAAATGTAATTATGGGCCCAAGACGGATACCGTGTGCAAAAGTTACGCTCAATTCTTCGTACGCCGACAATCCGAGCATTCCAAATTTGAAAGTGCTCATTATTTTGAAAAATGCCCGAAATCCCTCGGACATCACGAAGAAGTGGTGAGCTCAATCCAAAACGGTCGCTGCATTTTCAAAAAGTACTTGTGGGCCCAAAACGGACACCATGTGCAAAAGTTCGCTCAATTCTTCGTACGCCGACTCTCAAAGCGTTCCAAATATGCAAGTGCTCATTCTTTCGAAAAATGGTCGAAATCCCTCATACATCACAATGATGTGGTGAGTTCAATCCAAAATGGTCGCTACATTTCCAAAAAGTACTTATGGGCCCAAAACGGACACCGTGTGCAAAAGTCACGCTCAATTCTTCGTACGCCGACTCTCCAAACGTTCCAAATCTGCAAGTGCTTATTCTTTCTAAAAATGTCAGAAATCCCTCGTACGTCACGATGAAGTCGTGAGTTCAATCCAAAACGTTCGCTACATTTCTGCAAAGTACTTATGGGCCCAAAACGGACGTCGTTTGTAAAACTAACACTCAATTCTTCGAATGCCGACTGTCCAAGCGTTCTAAATATACAAGTGCTCATTCGTTCAAAAATGGCCGAAATCCCTCCTACGTCATGACGAAGTGGTGAATTCAATCCAAAACGGTCGCTACATTTCCAAAAATTACTTATGGTCCCAAAAAGGACAACGCGTGCAAAAGTTATGTTCAATCCTTCGTACGCCGACCCTCCAAGCGTTCCAAATATGCAAGTGCTCATTCTTTTGAAAAATGGCTGAAATCCCTCATACGTCACGATGAAGTGGTTAGTTCAATCCCAAAACGATCGCTGCATTTCCAAAGAGTACTTATGGGCCCAAAACGGACATCGTGTACAAAAGTTACGCTCAATTCTTCGTACGCGACTCTCCAAGCGTTCCAAATATGCAAGTGCTCATTCTTTCAAAAATGGCCGAAATCCCACTTACGTCACGACGAAGTGGTGAGTTCAATTCAAAACGGTCGCTGCATTTCCAAAAAGTACTTATGGGCCCAAAAAGGACAACGCGTGCAAAAGTTATGCCCAATTCTTCAAACGCCGACCCTCCAACCGTTCCAAATATGCAAGTGCTCATTCTTTTGAAAAATGGCCGAAATCCCTCATACGTCACGACGAAGTGGTGAGTTCAATCCAAAACGGTCGCTGCATTTCCAAAAAGTACTTATGGGCCCAAAACGGATTTCGTGTGCAAAACTTACGCTCAATTCTTCGCACGCCGACAATCTGAGCATTCCAAATTTGAAAGTGCTCATTCTTTCGTAAAATGGCCGAAATCCCTCGTACGTCACGATGAAGTGGTGAGTTCAATCCAAAACGATCGCTGCATTTCCAAAAAGTACTTATGGGCCCAAAACGGATTTCGTGTGCAAAACTTACGCTCAATTCTTCGCACGCCGACAATCTGAGCATTCCAAATTTGAAAGTGCTCATTCTTTCGTAAAATGGCCGAAATCCCTCGTACGTCACGATGAAGTTGTGAGTTCAATCCAAAACGGTTGCTGCATTTCCAAAAAGTACTTATGGGTCCAAAAAGGACAACGCTTGCAAAAGTTACGCTCAATTCTTCTTACGCCGACTCTCCAAGCGTTTCAAATATGCTAGTGCTCATTCTTTCAAAAAATGGCCAAAATCCATTGTACGTCACGACGAAGTCGTGACTTCAATCCAAAACGATCACTACATTTCTGCAAAGTACTTATGGGCCCAAAATGGACGTCGTTTGCAAAAGTTACGCTCAATTCTTCGAACGCCGACTCTCCAAGCGTTCTAAATATACAAGTGCTCATTCTTTCAAAAAATGGCCGAAATCCCTAATACATCACGATGAAGTGGTGAGTTCAATCCAAAACGGTCGCTGCATTTCCTAAAACTACTTATGGGCCCAAAACGAACACCGTGTACAAAAGTTACGCTCAATTCTTCGTACGCCGACTCTCCAATCGTTCCAAATACGCAAGTGCTCATTCTTTCTAAAAATGGCTGAAATCCCTCGTACGTCACGATGAAGTGGTGAGTTCAACCCAAAACGGTCGCTTCATTTCCAAAAAGTACTTATGGGCCCAAAACGGACGCCGTTTTCAAAAGTTGCGCTCGATTCTTCGAACGCGGACAATCCGAGTTCTCCAAATATGCAAGCCCACATTCTTTCAAAAAATGGCCGAAATCCCTCTTAGGTCACGACGAAGTGGTGAGTTTAATCCAAAAACGGTCGCTGCATTTTCAAAAAGTACTTATGGGCCCAAAACGGAAACTGTGTGCAGAAGTTCGCTCAATTCTTCGTACGCTGACTCTCCAAGCGTTCCAAATATCCAAGTGCTCATTCTTTCTAAAAATGTTCGAAATCCCTGGTACGTCACGATGAAGTCATAAGTTCAATCCAAAACGGTTGCCACATTTTGAAAAAGTACTTATGGGCCCAAAACGGACACCGTGTGCAAAAGTTACGCTCAATTCTTCGTACGCCGATAATCCGAGCATTCCAAATTTGAAAGTGCTCATTCTTTTGAAAAAAGGCTGAAATCCCTCATACGTCACGATGAAGTTGTTAGTTCAATCCAAAACGGTCGCAGCATTTCCAAAAAGTACTTGTGGACCCAAAACGGACACCGTGTGCAAAAGTTACGCTCAATTCTTCGTACGCCGAATCTCCAAGCATTCCAAATATGCAAATGCTCATTCTTTCAAAAAATGGCCGAAATCCCTCATACGCCATGATGAAGTGGTGAGTTCATTCCAAAAAGGTCGCTGCATTTGCAAAAAGTACTTATGGGCCCAAAACGGACACCGTGTGCAAAAGTTACGCTCAATTCTTCGTACACTGAATCTCCAAGCATTCCAAATATGAAAATGCTCGTTCTTTCAGAAAATGGCCGAAATCTCTCATACGTCACGATGAAGTGGTGAGTTCAATCCAAAAAGGTCGCTGCA
>NW_019253669.1:0-1209 GCF_002742605.1 Olea europaea var. sylvestris
CGCCCGACAAGATAGACTTTGACTAGACGTACGAGGATGATTACCTTATTTTTTTATTTTTTTGACTCGGGTGATTCTATCTATTCTCGAGGAAGGAACTAGCCCTACCTATTAATGGCAAAGATCGATTCAGAAGAAATTTCTCGGGAAGATGACCTTGGTGACACAATCCTACGATCACCTCAACACTTGTCTTAAATGGACTCGCTTGAAGAGTCTAGCATACTGTATGGAGTCATTGTCGAATATAGTATTGCACATGAAGGGTGGCTTTGGCTGGAGAGGGGTCACCACTCCTCGACCAATGCAATTTAGGGCTTGTTTGTGCCCATTTAATTTCCAAAAGTGTATTATAGAATAGTGAATGATATTGAAATGTGTGGTTAAAAAGAAAAGAAATATTTTTGATTTATGTGTAATATTATTTTAATGAAAAATGTGTGTTTGAAAATAAGCACTATAGAATAAATAATATAAAAGAATGGTAGACAAACAAGGGCTTAATCGATGATCAAAGATCCTATTTTGTCTTACAAATTCTCTAAAGTATGATTAAACATATTCTGAAGTGTGATATTCCTATATACATATGAACGACACGCATCAAGATATATCTATATCCACTATCTAACTTTGTGACTTTTGATAAAAATTCCGAACACCTAATTTTAACATTTCGAAAACAAATTAAGCCACAACTCATTCAACTATTGATCAAATAATTAATAACATTGAGTATTCAGTAAACATTTAAATAATTTAAAAATTATCACACTACTTTTGAATTGTATTTAAGATTTTCAATCTATTTTCACCATGGTATTTAAATTCTGAAATATTATGACGCACTTTTATAATTATTAATTTTTAGCTCTTAGAACCTGTTTCAGTGTTTGAGTCCCATTCTTTGTCCAAAATGTATTTTAGAATAATACTTTGAATTTTTGATGTAGAATATGTGATTAAAAAATAAAATAAAAATTTAAATTTGTGTGTAATTAAAAATAAAAAAGAGAAAAATATATTTTAAAAGTAGTGAGGGATTTTGAGCCCATTTTGGAGGAAAGAATGTAGTTTGAATAGTAGATTGATAGAGAATGTGTCGTTAAAAATTAATTTTTTTTTAAAATTTATGTGTAATATTATTTTATTAAAAAATGTGTGTATGAAAATAAATTAAAAAAAGAAAGAATTTTTAGAACAATCTTT
>NW_019253670.1:0-1209 GCF_002742605.1 Olea europaea var. sylvestris
TTTTTTTTTTTTTTTAAATAAATAAAGGCCAGAGATTCATACAATAAAAAGTTGGACCCAAAAAAATAAAATAAAGTGAGAAAGTTGTCCCGTCAATTCAGGCCAGACCTATGTGTGTGCATAGCTATATGTCGTGCCCACGCAATGTAGCAGTTTTTAGTCTCGATTAACAAAATTCCAAATCTTGCGCACACATGGCTTCGATGCCCACGCATGCACATGGAAATGCTTTTTGTGACCAATTTTGCAATTGGTATTTGACCTTTCTTGATTGTACATTTAGGTCCTTCTACATTCATTTTCAATCATTTGTCTTTTATTCTCATCCAATTTGCTCCTGGCATCATCCAATCATTGATATGAGATTCGAATCATCTTAAGAATGTTTGTATTTCGGTCCCCAAACTTTTGATTTCTTCATTTTTCTTGGCCCATTTTTCAGTCATTTGCATCGAATTTACCTAACACACAATTTACACAAAATTAAGCTACAATTCATTAAAATAACTTACAAATACTTTAATTTAACGGTCTAGATAAGTGTACAAAATACACCTAATTATAAAACAACGGAATTTAGATACACATTGTGGATAAAATATTATGTGAAGTTAGGTGCAACAATTATTTTTTAAATGATATAATTAATTAAAATAATGAATTCGGTATGTAAAGGACGTAATAGAAATTTAAAAATATAAAAAGTTGAAACTGGAGCCTTTTTTTCTTTAATTTGTGCTTCTTTAAAACAACTTAAAATTGCTATTTGTTATTTTATTTTATTTATTTATTTATTGTCAAAAGGTACGTATTGACACACATTAAAGAGCCATTGTTTTCATTGAAATACCATTTGCCATCTAGTACTTGCTTTTGAGCTTTCCTAAAACCCTTCCAAACACACACTGTATATAACAATGGGTAAACTAAATTACACGATATTAGAACAATCCAAATTTGAAGAACTTAAGCCAAAAATAGAAGAGACTCTCTCTTGGCATCGCAAAACTATTTTCCATGTATTAATAAAATGTAGATTATATTACCTCATTTTTAGTATGGCTGAATGCGGCTCGATTTGGGAGGTTTGTGTCATATTTTCAACTCAAACCATTTTACGTAGTTTTGAACTTTTTTTAAAACAAAATCAAACCATTTTATTTTTCAAATCAAATCATTATTTATAGCTTGGTTCGATTTTAATCCACA
>NW_019253671.1:0-1209 GCF_002742605.1 Olea europaea var. sylvestris
CCAAAACGGTCGCTACATTTCCAAAAAGTACTTATGGGCCCAAAACGGACACCGTGTGCAAAAGTTACGCCCAATTCTTCGAACACCGACAATCCAAGCGTTCCAAATATGCAAGTGCTCGTTATTTCGAAAAATGCCCGAAATCCCTTATACGTCACGAGGAAGTTGTGTGTTCAATTTAAAACGGTCGCTACATTTCCAAAAAGTACTTATGGGCCCAAAACGGACACCGTGTGCAAAAGTTACGCTCAATTCTTCAAACGCCGACAATCCAAGCGTTCCAAATATGCAAGTGCTCAATATTTCGAAAAATGCCCGAAATCCGTTCTACGTCACGACGAAGTTGTGTGTTCAATCCAAAAAGGTCGCTACATTTCCAAATAGTACTTATGGGCCCAAAACGGACACCGTGTGCAAAAGTTACCCTCAATTCTTCGAATGCCGACAATCCAAGCGTTCCAAATATGCAAGTGCTCATTCTTTCGAAAAATTGTTCGAAATCCCTTATACGTCACGACGAAATTGTGATTTCAATCCAAAACGATCGCTACATTTCCAAAAAGTATTTATGGGCCCAAAACGGACACCGTGTGCAAAAGTTACCCTCAATTCTTCGAATGCCGACAATCCAAGCGTTCCAAATATGCAAGTGCTCATACTTTCGAAAAATGGCCGAAATCCCTTAAACGTCGCGACGAAGTTGTGAGTTCAATCTAAAACGGTCGCTACATTTCCAAAAAGTACTTATGGGCCCAAAACGGACACCGTGTGCAAAAGTTACGCTCAATTCTTCAAACGCCGACAATCCAAGCGTTCCAAATGTGCAAGTGCTCATTATTTCGAAAAATGCCCGAAATCCCTTCTACGTCACGACGAAGTTGTGTGTTCAATCCAAAAAGGTCGCTACATTTCCAAAAAGTACTTATGGGCCCAAAGGGGACACCGTGTGCAAAAGTTACCCTCAATTCTTCGAACGCCGACAATCCAAGCGTTCCAAATATGCAAGTGCTCATTCTTTCGAAAAATTGTTCGAAATCCCTTATACGTTACGACGAAATTGTGATTTCAATCCAAAACGATCGCTACATTTCCAAAAGTACTTATGGGCCCAAAACGCACACCGTGGGCATAAGTTACGCTCAATTCTTCGAACACCGACAATCCAAGCGTTCCAAATATGCAAGTGGTCATACTTTCGAAAAATGGCCG
>NW_019253672.1:0-1209 GCF_002742605.1 Olea europaea var. sylvestris
ACGATTTTTGTTTCAAATCAACCAGTCAAATTTCAGCCGGTTCTGACACCGTCGCGAAAAATGACGAAATTGCCCTCGGCGCGATTTTTGTTTCCAATAAACATGCCAAATTTAAGCCCATTTCGACACCGTCGCGAAAAATGACGAAATTGCCCCCGGAGCGGTTTTTGTTTCAAATCAACCAGTCAAATTTCAGCCGGTTCCGGCACCGTCGCGAAAAATGACGAAATTGCCCTCGGCGCGGTTTTTGTTTCCGATCTACATGCCAAATTTAAGCCCATTCCGACACCGTCGCGAAAAATGACGAAATTGCCCCCCGCGCGATTTTTGTTTCCAGTCAACCTGCTAAATTTCAGCCAATTCCGACACCGTCGCGAAAAATGACGAAATTGCCCCCTGCACGGTTTTTGTTTCCGGTCAACCTGCCAAATTTCAGCCCATTCCGACACCGTCGCTAAAAATGACGACATTACCCCCGGCGCGATTTTTGTTTCCATTAAACCTGCCAAATTTCAGTCCATTTCAACACCGTCGCGAAAAATGACGAAATTGCCCCTGGCACGATTTTTGTTTCAAATCAACCAGTCAAATTTCAGCCGGTTCTGACACCGTCGCGAAAAATGACGAAATTGCCCTCGGCGCGGTTTTTGCTTCCGATCTACATGCCAAATTTAAGCCCATTCCGACACCGTCGCGAAAAATGACGAAATTGCCCCCCGCGCGATTTTTGTTTCCAGTCAACCTGCTAAATTTCAGCCCATTCCGACACCATCGCGAAAAATGATGAAATTGCCCCCGGCGCGGTTTTTGTTTCCGGTCAACCTGCCAAATTTAAGCCCATTCCGACACCGTCGCGAAAAATGACGAAATTGCCCCCGGCGCGATTTTTGTTTCCAGTCAACCTGCTAAATTTCAGCCCATTCCGACACCGTCGCGAAAAATGACGAATAACCCATTCAGACACAGTCGGGAAAAATGACGAAATTGGCCCCTGCACGGTTTTTGTTTCCGGTCAACCTGCCAAATTTCAGCCCATTCCGACACCGTCGTTAAAAATGACGACATTACCCCCGGCGCGATTTTTGTTTCCAATAAACCTGCCAAATTTCAGCCCATTTCAACACCATCGCGAAAAATGACGAAATTGCCCCTGGCACGATTTTTGTTTCAAATCAACCTGTCAAATTTCAGCCGGTTCCGACACCGTCG
>NW_019253673.1:0-1209 GCF_002742605.1 Olea europaea var. sylvestris
AAGAACAAGAAACTGTATGCTAGTTTATTTTTCACAAAATCTTGTTCTAGTGGGTTATATAGATTTAGACTTTTTGGCTAATAGAAACCCTTACAGGCCTATGTCATAATCATTGTTTATACTTGGTGGTGAGGCCATTATATAGAGAAGTATCAAGATAAGCGAAATCTTCTTTGGCAACTCTCTATCTCTCTTAGGTCATTCTTTCCATTTGGATTTTTGATTTATACTTATTGAGAATTTCGGCAATGTTTTAGTTTCCGTATTGTGAATGTAGTTTTAGGTTCTCTCGAATTTTTAAGCAAAGCGAGCCTTTTGATTTCCTTATAGGTTTTTTAATTTTGACTTTCTTGAATTGATATCACTTGATAGGGCTGGACATGGTCCGTTTCAGTTTGATTCTAACAAGAATCGATCCAAACCCAAAATTTTCAAGTATTTAGTAAGTAGAATCATGAGGGTCCTCATTTAATAACATGTTCAATCCTAGCTCTTAAAAAATATCTTAGTCCAATCTTATGTGTCTTTTACGTCTCTCTTTGCTGAGTTTTTCATAGATTAGATTGTTAAAATCATAAAAAGAGGAAGATAGCAAGCTCATAATAATTAAGAAAGACGTTGTCGATCTTCAATTCAATTTCTCCGAAATGGTAGAAATGGCACTACGGCAGAATAATGGATTTGTTTAAAACTTAAGTCAATTTGATTAAGTCGGACATCGACTGAAAACTAGAAATAGGAAAATCATATTTTTGAGTTTGAGCTAAATTAACTAGTTAGCAAATTTAGGAAAAAATAAAATAATTTGACTTATTTAAAATAAATAAATTAAAAAATTAGGGAGATTCAGTTCTTATTAGATTTTGCGGTTCTTGATCTCGAATCAAGAACCAAATCAAACATGTCGATTCTTGATTCAAATACATGTCCGGGTATTTAACTTAAGAAGAACAGCTCTGTTTGATTTAGCTCAAGTCGGATTTGGTTCGGACAATTCAGTTCAGTTATCTAGCCCTATCACTTGATAAAGGAGAAAAGATAAGAAAACCAAAATAATCAATAGACTTGTATGTATTTTATTGAAAATCAAGGTCCTATATTCATAGGTAAGGATTAAAGTTGCAAGATACTATATTCATTCACATATTCGAACTCTTTCTTAAATGACTAACTATGCAACAACTACCTCATTGAACACTTTTTTTTTTT
>NW_019253674.1:0-1209 GCF_002742605.1 Olea europaea var. sylvestris
ATTTGGCAAATTGATCGGAAATAAAAATCGTGCCGGGGGTAATTTCGTCATTTTTCGCGACTGTGTCGGAATGGGCTCAAATTCGACAGGTTGATTGGAAATAAAAATCGCGCCGGGGGCAATTTCGTCATTTTTCGCGACTGTGTCGGAATGGGTTCAAATTTGACAGGTTTTATTGGGGACAAAGACCGCGCCGAGGGTAATTTCGTCATTTTTCGCGATTATGTCGGAATGGGCTAAAATTTGACAGGTTGATCGGAAACAAAAATCGCGCAAGGGGCAATTTCATCATTTTTCGCGACTGTGTCGGAATGGACTCAAATTTGATAGGTTGATCGGGAACAAAAACCGCGCCGGGGTTAATTTGTTATTTTTCGCAACTGTGTCGGAATTGGCTTAAATTTGATTGGTTGATCGGAAATAAAAATCGCGCCGGGGGCAATTTCGTCATTTTTCGCGAAGATATCGGAATGGGCTCAAATTTGACAGGTTGATCGGAAATCAAAAATCGCGCCGGCGGCAATTTCGTCATTTTTCGCGACTATGTCGGAATGGGTAAAAACTTGACAGGTTGATCCGAAACAAAAATCGCGCCTGGGGCAATTTCGTCATTTTTCGCGACTGTGTCGAAATGGTCTGAAATTTGGCAAATTGATCGGAAATAAAAATCGTGCCGGGGGCAATTTCGTCATTTTTCGCGACTGTGTCGGAATGGGCTAAAATTTGACTGGTTGATCGGAAAAAAAAACCACGCCAGGGGCAATTTGGTCATTTTTCGCGACTGTGTCGGAATGGTCTAAAATTTGACAGGTTGATCGGAAACAAAAATCGCGCCGGGGGCAATTTCGTCATTTTTCGCGACTGTGTCGGAATGGGCTCAAATTTGACAGGTTGATCGGAAATAAAAATCGCGCCGGGGTTAATTTCTTCATTTTTCCCGACGATGTCGGAATGTTTTAAAATTTGACTGGTTGATCGGAAACAAAAACTGCGCCAGGGGCAATTTCGTCATTTTTCGTGACGATGTCGAAATGGGCTAAAATTTGACTGGTTGATCGGAAACAAAAACCGCGCCTGGGGCAATTTCATCATTTTACGCGACGATGTCGGAATGGGCTAAAATTTAACAGGTTGATCGGAAACAAAAATCGCGCCAGGGGCAATTTCGTCATTTTTCGCGACTGTGTCGGAATGGACTCAAATTTGATA
>NW_019253675.1:0-1209 GCF_002742605.1 Olea europaea var. sylvestris
CACAAAGCCTATAGAGTTTTTGATCTGGATAGCGGGAAGTCTTTTATCTCTTGTGATGTGAGTTTTGTTGAAAATGTTTTCCCGTATGATGTTGTCCATCCTTCATCTTCCCCGAACCTCGTCTTACCCTTACCAATGCTAGAGGTTTCCTCTCCCACTTCACCTATTATATTTAGTTCTGACCCTGTCCCTACCTCCAACTCCAACCCTCCTTTGACCTCTAGTCCTACTCCAATGATGCCTTCCCAAGACCTAGCACCCCCCGCTCATCCTCATCGGACCATACGCCCTCCTGCCCACCTTCAAGATTACATATGCCCTACCTTGTAGGATACAACCATCACTACTACCACCTCTTCATCACTGACTTCAGGTACTCATCATCCTCTTTCAAATTTTGTTTCTTACTCTAAATATTCGTTGCCTCATTTTGCTTTCTTAACTTCTTTATCTCATACACTTGATCCTACTTGTTATTCCCAAGCTGTTAAACATTCACATTGGCGTGACGCCATGTCCACAGAACTTTAGGCTTTAGAGGCTAATCATATATGGAGTCTTGTTCCCCTCCCTCCAGGTAAGAAACCCATTGGTTGTAAATGGATTTTCAAAACAAAGTTACGTTCAGATGGATCCATTAAAAGGCATAAGGCTCGGTTGGTTGCCAAAGGTTACACTCAGATTGAAGGACTTGACTACCATGATACTTTTGCACCAGTTGCTAAACTCGTCACTGTTTGTCGTGTTTTAGTCATTTCTGCTGCTAAAAATTGGCATCTCCATCAGCTTGATGTCCACAATGCCTTCCTCCATGGTGACTTGGATGAAGAGATTTTCATGACCCCACCTCCTGGCTATTGTCTTAAGGGGGAGTCTCGAGTATGTCGTTTACACAAGTCACTTTATGGTCTTAAACAAGCCTCACGTCAGTGGTACTATAAGTTGTCTTTAGCTCTTCTTTCTACGGGCTATAGACAATTTGAGGCTAATCACTCTCTCGTTACTCATCATCAAGGCAAGTCCTTTACCATTGTCCTTATCTATGTTGATGACATTTTATTAGCTGGGAATGACTTGGAGGCCATCTCCGCACTCAAAGACGATCTTGCGCTTCAGTTTCGTATTAAAGGACCTTGGTGTGGTTAAATATTTCTTGGGTATTGAAGTTGATCGTTTGAGTTCTGGGATTTTTATCAATCAACGTAAGTA
>NW_019253676.1:0-1209 GCF_002742605.1 Olea europaea var. sylvestris
CATACTATTTGTAATGATTCCATCATTCACGGCCTTGTTGATTGAAATAATTATATCTGTATTCAGAATTCAAATTGCACTCCATGTGCAAAATAAGAACAAAAATTAAGTTAATTTACCAAAACAGTATATGAAGATGCAACATCATTCTTTGTAGTAAAAGTATACTAACCCTTTTACTAAAATAAGAATACCATAGAGAACAAAAACAGTTAACTACTTTATTGATTTACTTCATAGTAGAATATAAATAAAATACATTCAACAAATATTCCTTACCAGTCCCAGAGAAAATACAATCTAAGTGATTCAACTGACAAATTTGTATTATCTTTCCTAAGACACTTAGGCCATAAAGTTCCTATTGTCCTTTTTCTTTTTCTTCTTCCTAAGGCAGAATTCCATTTTGAGATGTCCAAGTTTGCAAAGCATCTCTAATGGTCACATCAAATTTCGTGTAACTTTAATACCAAATTTGATGTAATTTGGTAAAACCTCCACAATGATTACGTCAAATTCAGTGGAAAATTTGCTGTAATCTTTGGAAATTCTTTTAACATCAAATATTATTTAAAAAGGATGAAGATGAAACAAAATTTTGTTGTAATAGAAAATTGAGGGCAAAATGGAAAATAATAAATTACACCAAATCTGGTGTAATACCATTCATTACACCAATACAATTGGAGTGGCTTTTACACCAAATTTGGTGTACATTGTTGATCCATTGGAGATCGTCAAGGGCCTTTCCTTTTCTTGGAGTCCTCGTTTGAGTCACGCTTTCTCTTTTTGTCATTCTTGAAATTTTGTTAATGTGTATCATTTTCCTCTTCCTCGACCACATGTATCCCAGAAGATTGACCAATATGTTTATCACAATTATTCATTCTGAAATCCTCCTTAATCTAGAGAATACGGTTCAACTCTTCAATAAAGATATCATATATTTGGTATTTAAGACTTATTTTGTAGTCTTTCCAGGTGGATGGATGCTTATCTTCATTGATGCCACAATAGATTCATCCATGTTCATATTGTATAGTCGAAGTTGATTGTAACATGAACAATTTCATGGAATTGTTTTCTAGTTTCAACCATCCGATATGAAAACAATTTTGAAATTTCAAGAACTTCCTACCAGTATCGTTTTCAAACATGTATTTAAAGCATTCCAAATGTCCTTGGTTGTCTTTTTCTTATACTAGTAGC
>NW_019253677.1:0-1209 GCF_002742605.1 Olea europaea var. sylvestris
GAGTCCAATTTCGCGGGCCGTTTCCAGTCAACCAGCCAAATTTCGGCCCATTCCGACACCATCGCGACAAATGACAAAATTGTCCCCGGAGCGATTTTGCTTTATTAATTTTCTGTCCAGCACTTTTTTCAACCTGACGTAATTAATAAGGAAATAAATTATTCGGATGCCCAAACGAAGGAATTTGGCTAAAATCCTGTGATCTCGGGTCTATGCTCGAGTCCAATTTCGCGGGCCATTTCCAATCAACCTGCCAAATTTTGGCCCATTCCGACACCGTCGCGACAAATGACAAAATTGCCCCTGTTGCATTTTTTCTTTGTTAATTTTCTGTCCAGCAGTTCTTCAACCTAACGTAATTAATATGGAAATTAATTAGTTGGAGTCCCAAGCGAAGGAACTTGGCTAAAATCTCGTAATCCCGGGTCTGTGCCCCAAGCTCAATTTCGTGGGCCGTTTCCAATCAACCTACCAAATTTCGGCCCATTCCAACACCTTCGTGACAAATGACAAAATTGCCCCTGGTGCGATTTTGGTTTTTTAATTTTCAGTTCAGCACTTCTTCAACCTAACATAATTAATGAGGAAATTAATTATTCGAAGGCCCAAATGAAGGAATTGGGCTAAAATCCTTTGATCCCGGGTCTGTGACCCGAGTCCAATTTTGCGGGCCGTTTCCAATCAACCTGCCAAATTTGTGCCCATTTCGACACCATCACGACAAATGACAAAATTTTTCTTGGTGCGGTTTATCTTTGTTAATTTTCTGTCTAGCACTTCTTCAATCTAACATAATTAATAAGGAAATTAATTATTCGGAGGCCCAAACAAAGGAATTTAGCTAAAATCCCGTGATCCCGGGTATGTGCCCCAAGCCCAATTTCGTGGGCAGTTTCCAATCAACCAGCCAAATTTCGGCCCATTCCGACACCGTCGCGACAAATGATAAAATTGCCCCTGGTGCGGTTTTGCTTTGTTAATTTTCTGTCTAGCAGTTCTTCAACCTAATGTAATTAATACAGAAATTAATTATTCGGAAGCCCAAATGAAGGAATTTGGCTAAAATCCCGTGATCCCGGGTTTGTGCCCCGAGTCCAATTTCTCGGGACGTTTCAAATCAACCTGCCAAATTTCGGCCAATTCCACCGTCGCGACAAATAACAAAATTACCCCTGGTGCAGTTTTGCTTTGTTAATTTTCTATCCAGCA
>NW_019253678.1:0-1209 GCF_002742605.1 Olea europaea var. sylvestris
AAATACTGAAAGAAGAATAGATTTCTTAATAGCATCCTTTGAAGAAGATGTTAGAAATTGGTGGGAATGAATAAGCAATGATACAAAAACATTAATAAAAATAAATGTACAAACAAAAATAATCAAGTCAGATAGACAAGGTATAGAAAAATTAGTAGAATGTATTTCAGATGATTTTTTAGGAGAAAATTGGATAAGAAATGTTGAAAGAGAATCAATAATAGAATATGTGTAAAATTAAAGAATATACGTGTAAATTTAAAAATTACTATTATGTTCAATTTTATAGTAATGAAAATCAAGAAGTATATCAAGACATATACTATAATAAGTTACCAGGTTTATGAGAAATATATTTTAAACTAGAATTTGAAAAATATATTAGAGATAATATTGAAATACTTAGAACTTTAGATTCAAGAATAAAAATTTTATTTGAAAGATTTGCATATATATGTCAACAAATACAATTAATGAAAAAATCAGGAAAATTAACTAAAATATGTTGTGAAGATATGGAAATCCTCGTACAATGGGGATGTAATCCTGAAAGAAGAATTAATAAAATAAAATATAAAAATAAAAAGTTTAAAAAATTTAGGAATTTTAATAAAAAATATATAAAATCTAGAAGAAGATATTATAAAAGAAAAATAACCGGTATAATCAATAGAAGAATAAAAAGAAAAATAAATGTGAATGTAAATATTGGAATTGTGGAGAAATAGGTCATATAAGCCCTGATTGTGATAAAAAGAAAGTTAGAATATTACAAAAAGAATACTTAGAAATAAAAGATGAAATAAGTGAAATATCAGATGTTGAATAATAATATAATCAAGAAGTATATATAAGCGAGACAGATGATGAATCAGGATCTAAATAAAAAAATTGAAGAAATAGAAAGTAATAACATAAATATACAAGAATATGAAGGTATAGAAAGATATGAATTAAGAGTCACTTTTGATAATAACAAGTTTAGAAGATTGCAAAAATTATCTTTAGACTTAAAAATAGAAAAATTGGAAGTTTTTGATAGAATTTGAAAAAGTGAAAGAATGGCAATAAATGAATATCACAAAATAGAAAAAAACTATATATGTAAGGACAACTTATGGGCAATATAAATTAAATCTTTTAACAAAAAATACAGTTAAAAAACTACTAACAAAGATCAGTAAAAAACAAAGTGAAAAATTTAATATG
>NW_019253679.1:0-875 GCF_002742605.1 Olea europaea var. sylvestris
AAATCGCGTCGAGTGCAATTTCGTCATTTTTCGCAACGGTGTCGGATTGGGCTACAATTTGACACGCTGATCGAAAACAAAAATCGCGCCTGGGGCTATTTCGTCATTTTTCGCGACGGTGTCGGAATGGGCTACAATTTGATAGGTTGATCGGAAACAGAAATCGCGCCAGGGCAATTTTGTAATTTTTCGCGACGGTGCCAGAATGAACCGAAATTTGGCCGGTTGACGGGAAACTAAAATTGCTCCAGGGACAATTTCGTCATTTTTCTCGACGGTGTCGAAATGGGTCAAAATTTGACAGGTTGATCGGAAAAAAAACTGCGCCAGGGGGAATTTCATCATTTTTCGCGACGGCATCAGAATGGGCTAAAATTTGATAGGTTGATCGGAAACAAAAATCGC
This sequence comes from Olea europaea var. sylvestris, assembly GCF_002742605.1. NCBI lineage: Eukaryota > Viridiplantae > Streptophyta > Magnoliopsida > Lamiales > Oleaceae > Olea > Olea europaea. Next base: position 406 of record NW_019253679.1, read on the forward strand.
GCCAATGGCAATTTCGTCATTTTTCGCGACGGTGTCAGAATGGGCTAATATTTGACAGGTTGATCGGAAACAGAAATCACGCCGGGGGCAATTTCGTTATTTTTCGCGATGGTGTCGGAATGGGCTAAAATTTGACAGGTTGATCGGAAAAAGAAACCTCGCCTAGGGCAATTTCGTCATTTTTCACGAAGATGTCGGAATGGTTGGCAGGTTGATTGCAAAGAAAAATCGCACCGAGGGCAATTTCGTCATTTTTAGCGACGGTGTCGGAATGGGCTAATATTTGACAGGTTGATCGGAAACAGAAACCGCGCCAGTGGCAATTTCGTCATTTTTCACGACGGTGTCGGAATGGGCTAAAATTTGACAGGTTGATAGGAAATAGAAATCGCCCCAGGGCAATTTCATCATTTTTCGCGACGGTGCCAGAATGAGGAGAAAGTTGGCCGGTTGATGGGAAACAAAAATTG
>NW_019253679.1:9244-41750 GCF_002742605.1 Olea europaea var. sylvestris
CAAAAATCGCGCCGGGGGCAATTTCGTCATTTTTCGTGACTGTGTCGGAATGGGTTCAAATTTGACAGGTTGATCGGGAATAAAAACCGCGCCGTGGGTAATTTCGTTATTTTTAGCGACTGTGTCGGAATTGGCAATAATTTGACAGGTTGATCGGAAAAAAAACTGCGCCAGGGGCAATTTCGTCATTTTTCAACACGGTGTCGGAATGGGCTAAAATTTGACAGGTTGATTGGAAACAGAAATTGCGCCACGGCAATTTCATCATTTTTCGCGACGGTGCCAAAATGAGGAGAAATTTGGCCGGTTGATGGGAAACAAAAATTGCGCCAGGGACAAGTTCGTCATTTTTCGCGACAGTGTCGGAATGGGCTAAAATTTGACCGATTGATCGCAAAAAAACTGCGCCAGGGGTAATTTCGTCATTTTTCGCGACGGTATCAGAATGGGCTAAAATTTGACAGGCTGATCGGAAACAAAAATCGCGCCAGTGGCAATTTCGTCATTTTTCGCGACGGTGTCGGAATGGGCTAAAATTTGACAGGTTGATCGAAAACAGAAATCGCGCCAGGGGCAATTTCATCATTTTTCGAGACGGTGCCAGAATGAGCAGAAATTTGGCAGGTTGATGGGAAACAAAAATTGCGTCGAGGGCAATTTCGTCATTTTTCGCGACGTTGTCGGAATGGGCTAAAATTTGACAAGTTGATCGGAAACAAAAACTGCGCCAGGGACAATTTCGTCAATTTTTGCGACGGTGTCGGAATGGGCCGAAATTTGGCAGGTTGACTGGAAAAAAAATCGCCCCGGGGGCAATTTCGTCATTTTTCGCGATGGTGTAGGAATGGGCTAAAATTTGACAACTTGTTCGGAATCAAAAACCGCGTAAGGGGCAATTTCTTCATTTTTTGTGACATGTCGGAAAGGGTTAAAATTTGACAGGTTGATCGAAAACAAAAACCGCGCCAGGGGCAATTTCGTCAATTTTCGCGACGGAGTCGGAATGGTCTAAAATTTGACAGGTTGATCGGAAACAAAAATTGCACCGGGGGCAATTCGTTATTTTTCTAGACGGTGCCAGAATGAGCAGAAATTTGGCAGGTTGATGGGAAACAAAAATTGCGTCGAGGGCAATTTCGTCATTTTTCGTGACGTTGTCGGAATGGGCTAAAATTTGACAGGTTGATCGGAAACAAAAACTGCGCCAGGGACAATTTCATCAATTTTTGCGACGGTGTCGGAATGGGCCGAAATTTGGCAGGTTGACTGGAAAAAAATCGCCCCGGGGGGCAATTTCGTCATTTTTCGCGACGGTGTAGGAATGGGCTAAAATTTTACAACTTGTTCGGAATCAAAAACCGCGTAAGGGGCAATTTCGTCATTTTTTGTGACAGTGTCGGAAAGTGCTAAAATTTGACAGGTTGATAGAGAACAAAATCCGCCTCAGGGGCAATTTCGTTATTTTTCGCGACGGCGTCGGAATGGTCAAAAATTTGACAGGCTGATCGGAAACAAAAGTTGCACCGAGGGCAATTCGTTATTTTTCCCGACGGTGTCGGATTTGGCTAAAATTTGACAGGTTGATTGGAAACAAAAATCGTGCCAGAGGCAACTTCGTCATTTTTTGCAATAGTGTCGGATTGGGCTACAATTTGACAGGTTGATCGGAAAAAAAACTGCGCCAGGGGCAATTTCGTCATTTTTCAACACGGTGTCGGAATGGGCTAAAATTTGACAGGTTGATTGGAAACAGAAATTGCGCCACGGCAATTTCATCATTTTTCGCGACGGTGCCAAAATGAGGAGAAATTTGGCCGGTTGATGGGAAACAAAAATTGCGCCAGGGACAAGTTCGTCATTTTTCGCGACAGTGTCGGAATGGGCTAAAATTTGACCGATTGATCGCAAAAAAACTGCGCCAGGGGTAATTTCGTCATTTTTCGCGACGGTATCAGAATGGGCTAAAATTTGACAGGCTGATCGGAAACAAAAATCGCGCCAGTGGCAATTTCGTCATTTTTCGCGACGGTGTCGGAATGGGCTAAAATTTGACAGGTTGATCGAAAACAGAAATCGCGCCAGGGGCAATTTCATCATTTTTCGAGACGGTGCCAGAATGAGCAGAAATTTGGCAGGTTGATGGGAAACAAAAATTGCGTCAAGCGCAATTTCGTCATTTTTCGCGACGGTGTCGGAATGGGCTAAAATTTGACAGGTTGATCGGAAACAAAAACTGCGCCAGGGGCAATTTCGTCATTTTTCGCGACGGTGTCGGAATGGGCTAAAATTTGACAGGTTGATCGGAAACAAAAAATGCGCCAGGGGCAATTTCGTCATTTTTTACGACAGTCTCGGAAAGGGCTAAAATTTGACAGGTTGATCGGAAACAAAATCCACGCCAGGGGCAATTTCGTCATTTTTCGCGACGGCGTAGGAATGGACTAAAATTTGACAGGTTGATCGGAAACAAAAATTGTACCTGGGGCAATTCGTTATTTTTCACGACGGTGTCAGATTTGGCTAAAATTTAGCAGGTTGATAGGAAACAAAAATCGCGCCAGGGGCAATTTCGTCAATTTTCGCAACGGTGTCCGATTGGGCTACAATTTGGCAGGTTGATCGGAAAGAAAAATCGCGCCAGGGGCAATTTCGTCATTTTTTGCGACGATGTCGGAATGGGCTACAATTTGACAGGTTGATCGGAAACAGAAATCGCGCCACGGTAATTTCGTCATTTTTCGCGACGGTGCCAGAACGAGCAAAAATTTGGCAGGTTTATGGGAAACAAAAATTGCACCGAGGGCAATTTCATCATTTTTCGCGACGGTGTCGGAATGGGTTAAAATTTGACTGGTTGATCGAAAACAAAAATTGCACCGGGGGCAATTTCGTAATTTTTCACGACGGTGTCAGAATTGGCTAAAATTTGGCAGGTTGATTAGAAACAAAAATCGTGCCGGGGGCAATTTTGTCATTTTTTGCGACGATGTCGGAATGGGCTACAATTTGGCAGGTTGATCGGAAACAAAAATCGAGCCAGGGGCAATTTCATCTTTTTTCACGATGGTGTCGGAATGGGCTAGAATTTGACAGCTTGATCGGAAACAAAAACCGCGTAAGGGGCAATTTCGTCATTTTTTGCGACGGTGTCGGAATGGGCTAAAATTTGACAGGTTGATCGGAATCAAAATCCGCGCCAGGGGCAATTTCGTCATTTTTCGCGACGGTGTCGGAATGGGCTAAAATTTGGCAGGTTGATGGGAAACAAAAATTGGGCCGGGGCAATTTTGTCATTTTTTGCGTCGGTGTCGAAATTAGCTGAAATTTTCAAGGTTGACTGGAAACAAAAATCGCGTCGAGTGCAATTTCGGCATTTTTCGCGACGGTGTCGGAATGGGGAGAAATTTGGCGGGTTGATTTGAAGCAAATATCGCGCCGGGAGCAATTTCGTCATTTTTCGCGACGGTGTCGGAATTGACTAAAATTTGGCAGGTTGATCGGAAACAAAAACTGCGCCAGGGACAATTGCGTCAATTTTTGCGACGGTGATGGAATGGGCCGAAATTTGGCAGGTTGACTGCAAACAAAAATCGCGCCGGGGGCAATTTCGTCATTTTTCGCGACACTGTCAGAATGGACTAAAATTTGACTGGTTTATCGGAAACAAAAATTGCACTGGGGGCAATTTGTTTGTTTTCACGACGGTGTCGGATTGGGCTAAAATTTGGCAGGTTGATTGGAAACAAAAACTGCGCCAGGGGCAATTTCGTCATTTTTTGCGACAGTGTCGGAAAGGGCTAAAATTTGACAGGTTGATTGGAAACAAAATCCGCGCCAGGGGCAATTTCGTCATTTTTAGCGACGGCGTCGGAATGGACTAAAATTTGACAGGTTGATCGGAAACAAAAATTGCACCGGGGGCAATTCGTTATTTTTCACGACGGTGTCAGATTTGGCTAAAATTTAGCAGGTTGATAGGAAACAAAAAATTGCGCCAGGGGCAATTTCGAAATTTTTCGCAACGGTGTCCAAATGGGCTACAATTTGACAGGTTGATCGGAAACAAAAATCGCGCCAGGGGCAATTTTGTCATTTTTCGCGACGATGTCGGAATGGGCTACAATTTGACAGGTTGATCGGAAATAGAAATTGCGCCACGGCAATTTCGTCATTTTTCGCGACGGTGCCAGAATGAGCAAAAATTTGGCAGGTTTATGGGAAACAAAAATTGCACCGAGGGCAATTTCGTTATTTTTCGCGACGGTGTCGGAATGGGTTAAAATTTGACAGGTTGATTGGAAACAAAAATTGCGCCGGGGGCAATTTCGTAATTTTTCACGGCGGTGTTAGAATTGGCTAAAATTTGGCAGGTTGATTAGAAACCAAAATCGCGCCGGGGGCAATTTTGTCATTTTTGGCGATTATGTCGGAATGGGCTACAATTTGACAGGTTGATCGGAAACAAAAATCGCGCAAGGGGCAATTTCATCTTTTTTCACGATGGTGTCGGAATGGGCTAGAATTTGACAGCTTGATTGGAAACAAAAACCGCGTAAGGGGCAATTTCGTCATTTTTTGCGACGGTGTCGGAATGGGCTAAAATTTGACAGGTTGATCGGAATCAAAATCCGCGCCAAGGGCAATTTCGTCATTTTTCGCGACGGTGTCGGAATGGGCTAAAATTTGACAGATTTATCGGAAACAAAAATTGCACTGGGGGCAATTCGTTTGTTTTCACGACGGTGTCGGATTGGGCTAAAATTTGGTAGGTTGATTGGAAACAAAAATCGATCCATTGGCAATTTCTTTGTTTTTCGTAATGGTGTCGGATTGGTCTAGAATTTGACAGGTTAATCGGAAACAAAAACCCCGCTAGGGGCAATTTCGTCATTTTTCGCAACGGTGTCGGAATGGGCTAAAATTTGACAGGTTGATCGGAAACAGAAATCGCGCCAGGGCAATTGCGTCATTTTTCGCGACGGTGCTAGAATGAGCAGAAATTTGGCAGGTTGATGGGGAACAAAAATTGCACCAGGGGCAATTTCGTCATTTTTCGCGACGGTGTCGGAATGGGCTAAAATTTGACAGGTTGATCGGAAATAAAACCACGCTTGAGGCAATTTCGTCATTTTTTGCGACGGTGTCGGAATGGGCTAAAATTTGACAGGTTGATCGGAAACAAATACCGCGCTAGGGGCAATTTCGTCATTTTTCACGACGATGTCGGAATGGTCCGAAATTTGGCAGGTTGAAGGGAAAGAAAAATCGCGCCGGGGGCAATTTCGTCATTTTTAGCGACGGTGTCAGATTGGGCTAATATTTGACAGGTTGATCGGAAACAAAAATCGCGCCAATGGCAATTTCGTCATTTTTCGCGACGGTGTCGGAATGGGCTAAAATTTGACAGGTTGATGGGAAACAAAAATTACGCCAGGGGCAATTTCGTCATTTTTCGCGACGGTGTCGGAATGGACTAAAATTTGACAGGTTGATCGGAGCGCCAGGGGCAATTTTGTCATTTTTCGAGACGGTGTCGGAATGGGCTCAAATTTGACAGGTTGATCGAAAACAAAAATCGCGCCGGGGGCGATTTCGTCATTTTTCGCGACTGTGTCAGAATGGGCTTAGATTTGACAGGTTGATCGGAAACAAAAACCGCACCAGGAGAAATTTCGTCATTTTCGCAATGGTGTCAGAATTGGCTGAAATTTGGCTGGTTGATTGGAAGCAAAAATCGCGCCGGGGGCAATTTCGTCATTTTTCACGTCAGTGTCGAAATGGGCTAAAATTTGACTGGTTGATCGGAAACAAAATCCGCGCCAGGGGCAATTTCGTCATTTTTCACGACAGAGTCGGAATGGACTCAAATTTGACAGGTTGATCGGAAACAAAAACCGCTCCAGGGGCAATTTCGTCTTTTTTCGCGACGGTGTCGGAATGGGCTAAAATTTGGCAGGTTGATGGGAAACAAAAATTGCGCCGGGGGCAATTTTGTCATTTTTCGCGTCGATGTTGGAATTACCTGAAATTTTCAAGGTTGATTGGAAACAAAAATCGCGCCAGGGGCAATTTCATCATTTTTCGAGTCGGTGCCAGAATGAGCAGAAATTTGGCAGGTTGATGGGAAACAAAAATTGCGTCGAGGTCAATTTCCTCATTTTTCGCGACGTTGTCAGAATGGGCTAAAATTTGACTGGTTGATTGGAAACAAAAACTGCGCCAGAGACAATTTCGTCAATTTTTACGACGGTGTCGAAATGGGCCGAAATTTGGCAGGTTGACTGGAAACAAAAATCGTGCCGGGGGCAATTTCGTCATTTTTCGGATTGGTGTAGGATTGGGCTAAAATTTGACAGCTTGTTCAGAATCAAAAACCGCGTAAGGGGTAATTTCGTCATTTTTTGCGACAGTGTCGGAAAGGGCTAAAATTTGACAGGTTGATCGGAAACAAAATCCGCGCCAGGGGCAATTTCGTCATTTTTCGCGACGGCGTCGGAATGGTCTAAAATTTGACAGGTTGATCGGAAACAAAAATTGCACCGGGGGCAATTCGTTATTCTTCACAACGGTGTCGAATTTGGCTAAAATTTGGCAGGTTGATTGGAAACAAAAGTCGCGCCAGAGGCAACTTCGTCATTTTTCGCAACGGTGTCGGATTGGGCTACAATTTGACAGGATGATCGGAAACAAAAACCGCGCCAGGGGCAATTTCGTCATTTTTTGCGATGGTGTCGGAATGGGCTACAATTTGATAGGTTGATCGGAAACAGAAATCGCGCCAGGGTAATTTCGTAATTTTTCGCGACGGTGCCAGAATGAATAGAAATTTGGCCGGTTGATGGGAAACAAAAATTGCGCCAGGTGCAATATCGTCATTTTTCTCGACGGTGTCGAAATGGGTTAAAATTTGACAGGTTGTTCGGAAAAAAAACTGCGCCAGGGGTAATTTCGTCATTTTTCGCGACGGAATCAGAATGGGCTAAAATTTGACAGGTTGATCGAAAACAAAAATCGCACCAGTGGTAATTTCGTCATTTTTCGGTACGGTGTCAGAATGGGCTAAAATTTGACAGGTTGGTTGGAAACAGAAATCACGCCAGAGGCAATTTCATCATTTTTGGAGACGGTGCCAGAATGAGCAGAAATTTGGCAGGTTTATGCGAAACAAAAAATACGCCAAGGGCAATTTCGTCATTTTTCGCGACGGTGTCGGAATGGGCTAAAATTCGACAGGTTGATGGGAAACAAAAATTGCGCCAGGGGCAATTTCGTCATTTTTCGCGACGGCGTCGGAATGGTCTAAAATTTGACAGGTTGATCGGAAACAAAAATTGCACCGGGGGCAATTCGTTATTCTTCACAACGGTGTCGAATTTGGCTAAAATTTGGCAGGTTGATTGGAAACAAAAGTCGCGCCAGAGGCAACTTCGTCATTTTTCGCAACGGTGTCGGATTGGGCTACAATTTGACAGGATGATCGGAAACAAAAACCGCGCCAGGGGCAATTTCGTCATTTTTTGCGACGGTGTCGGAATGGGCTACAATTTGACAGGTTGATCGGAAACAGAAATCGCGCCAGGGTAATTTCGTAATTTTTCGCGACGGTGCCAGAATGAATAGAAATTTGGCCGGTTGATGGGAAACAAAAATTGCGCCAGGTGCAATATCGTCATTTTTCTCGACGGTGTCGAAATGGGTTAAAATTTGACAGGTTGTTCGGAAAAAAAACTGCGCCAGGGGCAATTTCGTCATTTTTCGCGACGGAATCAGAATGGGCTAAAATTTGACAGGTTGATCGAAAACAAAAATCGCACCAGTGGTAATTTCGTCATTTTTCGCGACGGTGTCAGAATGGGCTAAAATTTGACAGGTTGGTCGGAAACAGAAATCACGCCAGAGGCAATTTCATCATTTTTGGAGACGGTGCCAGAATGAGCAGAAATTTGGCAGGTTTATGCGAAACAAAAATTGCGCCGGGGGCAATTTCGTCATTTTTCGCGACGGCGTCGGAATGGGCTAAAATTTGACAGGTTGATCGGAAACAAAAACTGCGCCAGGGACAGTTTCGTCAATTTTTGCGACGGTATCGGAATGGACCGAAATTTGACAGGTTGATCGGAATCAAAATCCGCGCCGGGGCAATTTCGTCATTTTTCGCGACGGTGTCGGAATGGGCTAAAATTTGACAGGTTTATCGGAAACAAAAATTGCACTGGGGGCAATTCGTTTGTTTTCACGATGGTGTCGGATTGGGCTAAAATTTGGCAGGTTGATTGGAAACAAAAATCGCGCCATTGGCAATTTCTTCATTTTTCGCAACGGAGTCGGATTGGGCTACAATTTGACAGGTTGATCGGAAAAAAAAACCACGCCAGGGGCAATTTCGTAATTTTTCGCGACGGTGTCGGAATGGGCTCAAATTTGACAGGTTGATCGGAAACAAAAATCGGGCCGGGGGCTATTTCGTCATTTTTCGCGACTATGTCGTAATGGGCTTAGATTTGACAGGTTGATCGAAAACAAAAACTGCGCCAAGGGCAATTTTGTCATTTTTCACAACGGTGTCGGAATGGATTGAAATTTAGCCGGTTGATTGGAAGCAAAAATCGCCCCGGGGGCCATTTCGTCATTTTTCGCGACGGCGTCTAAATGGGATAAAATTGGACAGGTTGATTGGAAAAAAACCGCGCTAGGGGCCATTTTGTCATTCTTCGCGACAGTGTCGGAACGGGCTCAAATTTGACAGGTTGACCGGAAACAAAAATCGCGCCAGGGACAATTTCGTCATTTTTCGCGACGGTGTCGGAATGGGCTAAAATTTGGCAGGTTGATGGGAAGCAAAAATTGCGTCGGGGGCAATATCGTCATTTTTCGCGACGATGTCGGAATGAGCTGAAATTTAGCCGGTTGACTGGAAACAAAAACCGCGTCGATGCAATTTCGTCATTTTCGCGACGGTGTCGGAATGGGCTAAAATTTGACAGGTTGATCGGAAACAAAAACCGCGCCATGGGCAATTTCGTTATTTTTCGCGACGGTGTCGGAATGGGCTAAAATTTGACAGATTGATCGGTAACAGAAATCACGCCAGGGCAATATCATCATTTTTCGAGACGGTGCTAGAATGAGCAGAAATTTCGCTGGTTGATGGGAAACAAAAATTGCTCCAGGGGCAAATTCGTCATTTTTCACGATGGTGTCGGAATGGGCTAAAATTTGACAGGTTGATCAGAAAAAAATGCCCCTGGGGCAATTTCCTCATTTTTCGCGACGGTATCAGAATGGGCTAAAGTTTGAGCGGTTGATCGGAAACAAAAATCGCGCCAGTGGCAATTTCGTTATTTTTCACGACGGTGTCGGATTGGGCTAAAATTTGACAGGTTGATCGGAAACAGAAATTGCGCTACGGCAATTTCATCATTTTTCGCGACGGTGCCAGAATGAGTATAAATTTGGCAGGATGATGGGAAACAAAAATTGTGCCAAGGTCAATTTCGTCATTTTTCGCGACCGTGTCGGAATGGGCTAAAATTTGACAGGTTGATCGGAAAAAAAACTACGCCAGGGGCAATTTTGTCATTTTTCGCGATAGAGTCGGAATGGGCTCAAATTTGTCAGGTTGATCGAAAACAAAAATCGCGCCAGGGACAATTTCGTCATTTTTCGCGACGGTGTCGAAATGGGTTAAAATTTGGCAGTTGATGGGAAACAAAAATTGCGCCGAGGGCAATTTCGTCATTTTTCACGACGATGTCGGAATGAGCTGAAATTTAGCCGGCTGACTGGAAACAAAAATAGCACCGATGCAATTTCGTCATTTTTCGCGACGGTGTCGGAATGGGCTAAAATTTGACAGGTTGATCGGAAACAAGAATCGCGCCCGGGGCAATTTCGTCATTTTTCGCGATGGTGTCAGAATGGGTCAAAATTTGGCAGGTTGATCGGAAACAAAAACAGCGCCCGGGGCAATTTCGTCATTTTTCGCGACGGTGTTGGAATGGGCAAAAATTTGAAAGGTTGATCGGGAATAAAAATCACGCCAGGGGCAATTTTGTCATTTTTCGTGACAGTGTCGGAATGGGCTGAAATATGGCAGGTTGGCTGGTAACAAAAATCGCGCCTGGGGCAATTTCGTCATTTTTCGCGACGGTGTCGGAATAGGCTAAAATTTGACAGGTTGATCGGAAACAAAAATTACGCCGGGGGCAATTCGTTATTTTTCACAACGGTGTCGGAATGGGCTAAAATTTGGCAGGTTGATTAGAAACCAAAATCGCGCCGGGGGAAATTTCATCATTTTTCGCGACGGTGTCGGAATGAGCTACAATTTGACAGGTTGATCGGAAACAAAAATCGCGCCAAGGGCAATTTCGTTATTTTCCGCGACGGTGTCGGAATGGGCTAAAATTTGACGGGTTGATCGGTAACAGAAATCGCGCCAGGGTATTTCATCATTTTTCGCGACGGTGCTAGGATGAGCAGAAATTTCGCAGGTTCATGGGAAACAAAAATTGCACCAGGGGCAATTTCGTCATTTTTCGAGATGGTGTCGAAATGGGCTAAAATTTGACAGGTTGATCAGAAAAAAAATTCGCCTGGGGCAATTTCGTCATTTTTCGCGACGGTATCAGAATGGGCTAAAATTTGACAGATTGATCGGAAACAAAAATCACGCCAGTGGCAATTTCGTTATTTTTCGCGACGGTGTCGGAATGGGCTAAAATTTGACAAGTTGATCGGAAATAGAAATTGCGCCACGGCAATTTCATCATTTTTCGAGACGGTGCCAGAATGAGTAGAAATTTTGGAGGATGATGGGAAACGAAAATTGCGCCGTGGTCAATTTCGTCATTTTTCGCGACTGTGTCGGAATGGGCTAAAATTTGACAGGTTGATCAGAAAAAAACTGCGCCAGGGGCAATTTCGTCATTTTTCGCGACGGTGTCGGAAAGGGCTAAAATATGATAGGTTGATCGGAAACAAAAATCGTGCCAGGGCCAATTTCGTCAATTTTTTCGATGGTGTCGAAATGGGCCGAAATTTGGCAGGTCGACTAGAAACAAAAATCGCGCCGGGGGCAATTTTGTCATTTCTCGCGACGGTGTCGGAATGGGCTAAAATTTGACGGCTTGATCGGTAACAGAAATCGCGCCAGGGAATTTCATCATTTTTCGCGACGGTGCTAGGATGAGCAGAAATTTCGCAGGTTCATGGGAAACAAAAATTGCACCAGGGGCAATTTCGTCATTTTTCGAGATGGTGTCGGAATGGGCTAAAATTTGACAGGTTGATCAGAAAAAAAAATGCGCTAGTGGCAATTTCGTTATTTTTCGCGACGGTGTCGGAATGGGCTAAAATTTGACAAGTTGATCGGAAATAGAAATTGCGCCACGGCAATTTCATCATTTTTCGAGACGGTGCCAGAATGAGTAGAAATTTTGGAGGATGATGGGAAACAAAAATTGCGCCGAGGTCAATTTTGTCATTTTTCGCGACTGTGTCGGAATGGGCTAAAATTTGACAGGTTGATCGGAAAAAAACTGCGCCAGGGGCAATTTCGTCATTTTTCGCGACGGTGTCGGAAAGGGCTAAAATATGATAGGTTGATCGGAAACAAAAATCGTGCCAGGGCCAATTTCGTCAATTTTTTCGATGGTGTCGAAATGGGCCGAAATTTGGCAGGTCGACTAGAAACAAAAATCGCGCCATGAGCAATTTCGTCATTTTTCGCGACGGAGTCGGAATGGGCTAAAATTTGACAGCTTGATCGGAAACAAAAACCGCGTAAGGGGCAGTTTCGTCATTTTTTGCGACGGTGTCGAAATGGGCTAAAATTTTGACAGGTTGATTGAAACAAAATCTGCGCAAGGTCCAATTTAGTCATTTTTCGTGATGGTGTCGGAATGGATTAAAATTTGACAGGTTGATCGGAAACAAAAATTGCACCGGGGGCAATTCGTTAATTTTCATGACAGTTTCGGATTGGGCTAAAATTTGGCAGGTTGATTGGAAACAAAAATCGCGCCAGGGGCAATTTCTTCGTTTTTCGCAACGGTGTCGGATTGGGCTACAATTTGACAGGTTGATCGAAAAAAAACCGCGCTAGGGGCAATTTCGTCATTTTTCGCGACGGTGTCAGAATGGGTTAAATTTTGACAGGTTGATCGGAAACAGAAATCGCGCCAGGGCAATTTCATCATTTTTCGCGACGGTGCCCGAATGAGGAGAAATTGGGCCAGTTGATGGGAAACAAAAATTACGCCAGGGGCAATTTCTTCATCTTTCGCGACAGTGTCGGAATGGGCTAAAATTTGACAAGTTGATCAGAAAACAAATTGCGCCAGGGGCAATTTCGTCATTTTTCGCGACGGTATCGGAATGGGCTAAAATTTGACAGGTTAATCGGAAACAAAAATCGCGCAAGTGGCAATTTCATCATTTTTCGCGACGGTGTCGGAATGGGCTAAAATTTGACAGGTCGATCGGCAACGAAAATCGCGCCAGTGGCAATTTCATCATTTTTCGAGATGGTGCCAGAATGAGCAGAAATTTGGCAGGTTGATGGGAAACAAAAATTGCGTCGAGGGCAATTTCGTCATTTTTCACGACGGTGTCGGAGTGGGCTAAAATTTGACAGGTTGATCGGAAACAAAAACTGCGCCAGGGACAATTTCGTCAATTTTTGCGACGGTGTCGAAATGGACCGAAATTTGGCAGGTTGACTGGAAACAAAAATTGCGTCGGGGGCAATTTCGTCAATTTTTGCGACGGTGTCGGAATGGGCTAAAATTTGACAGGTTGATCGGAATCAAAATCCGCGCTAGGGGCAATTTCGTCATTTTTCGGGACGGTGTCGGAATGGGCTAAAATTTGACATGTTTATCGGAAACAAAAATTACACTGGGGGCAATTCGTTTGTTTTCACGACGGTGTCGGATTGGGCTAAAATTTGGCAGGTTGATTGGAAACAAAAATCGCGCCAGTGGCAATTTCTTCGTTTTTCGCAACGATGTCGGATTGGGCTACAATTTGACAGGTTGATCGGAAACAAAAACCGCTCTAGGGGCAATTTCGTTATTTTTCGCGACGGTGTCGAAATGGGCTAAAATTTGATAGATTGATCGGTAACAGAATTCGCGCCAGGGCAATATCATCATTTTTCGAGACGGTGCTAGAATGAGCAGAAATTTCGTTGGTTGATGGGAAACAAAAATTGCTCCAGGGGCAATTTCGTCATTTTTCGCGATGGTGTGGGAATGGGCTAAAATTTGACAGGTTGATCAGAAAAAAAGCCCCTGGGGCAATTTCCTCATTTTTCGCGACGGTATCAGAATGGGCTAAAGTTTGACCGGTTGATCGGAAACAAAAATCGTGCCAGTGGCAATTTCGTTATTTTTCACGACGGTGTCAGATTGGGCTAAAATTTGACAGGTTGATCGGAAACAGAAATTGCTTTACGGCAATTTCATCATTTTTCGCGATGGTGCCAGAATGAGTAGAAATTTGACAGGATGATGGGAAACAAAAATTGCGCCGAGGTCAATTTCGTCATTTTTCGCGACCTTGTCGGAATGGGCTAAAATTTGACAGGTTGATCGGAAAAAAACTGAGCCAGGGGCAATTTTGTCATTTTTCGCGACAGAGTCGGAATGGGCTCAAATTTGTCAGGTTGATCGAAAACAAAAATCGTGCCAGGGACAATTTCGTCATTTTTCGCGACGGTGTCGAAATGGGTTAAAATTTGGCAGGTTGATGGGAAACAAAAATTGCGCCGAGGGGTAATTTCGTCATTTTTCACGACGGTGTCTAAAATTTGACAGGTCGATCGGAAACAAAAATCGCGCTGGGGGCAATTTCGTCATTTTTCGCGATGGGGTCGGAATGGGCTAAAATTTGACAATTTGATCGGAAATAGAAATTGCGCCACGGCAATTTCATCATTTTTCGCGACGGTGTCGAAATGGGCGAAAATTGGATAGGTTGATCGGAAACAAAAATCGCGCTGGGGGCAATTTCGTCATTTTTCGCGATGGGGTCGGAATGGGCTAAAATTTGACAATTTGATCGGAAATAGAAATTGCGCCACGGCAATTTCATCATTTTTCGCGACGGTGTCGAAATGGGCGAAAATTGGATAGGTTGATCGGAAACAAAAATCGCGCTGGGGGCAATTTCGTCATTTTTCGCGATGGGGTCGGAATGGGCTAAAATTTGACAATTTGATCGGAAATAGAAATTGCGCCACGGCAATTTCATCATTTTTCGCGACGGTGTCGAAATGGGCGAAAATTGGATAGGTTGATCGGAAACAAAAATCGCGCTGGGGGCAATTTCGTCATTTTTCGCGATGGGGTCGGAATGGGCTAAAATTTGACAATTTGATCGGAAATAGAAATTGCGCCACGGCAATTTCATCATTTTTCGCGACGGTGTCGAAATGGGCGAAAATTGGATAGGTTGATCGGAAACAAAAATCGCGCTGGGGGCAATTTCGTCATTTTTCGCGATGGGGTCGGAATGGGCTAAAATTTGACAATTTGATCGGAAACAAAAATTGCGCCGGGGGCAATTTCGTCATTTTTCGCGATGGTGTCGGAATGGGCTAAAATTTGACAGGTTGATCAGAAAAAAAATGCGCCAGGGGCAATTACGTCATTTTTCGCGACGGTATCGGAATGGGCTAAAATTTGACAGATTGATCGGAAACAAATATCGCGCCGGTGGCAATTTCGTTATTTTTCGCAACGGTGTCGGAATGGGCTAAAATTTGACAATTTGATCGGAAATAGAAATTGCGCCACGGCAATTTCATCATTTTTCGCGACGGTGCCAGAATGAGTAGAAATTTTGGAGGATGATGGGAAACGAAAATTGCGCCGAGGTCAATTTCGTCATTTTTCGCGACTGTGTCGGAATGGGTTAAAATTTGACAGGTTGATCGGAAAAAAAACTGCGCCAGGGGCAATTTCGTCATTTTTTGCGACGGTGTCGGAATGGACTAAAATATGACAGGTTGATCGGAAACAAAAATCGTGCCAGGGTCAATTTCGTCAATTTTTTCGATGGTGTCGAAATGGGCCGAAATTTGGCAGGTCGACTAGAAACAAAAATCGCGCCGGGGGCAATTTCGTCATTTCTCGTGACGGTGTCGAAATGGGCTAAAATTTGACTGCTTGATCGGAAACAAAAACCGCGCAAGGGGCAATTTTGTCATTTTTCGCAGCGGTGTAGGAATGGGCTATAATTTGACGGGTTGATCGGAAAGAAAATCCGCGCCAGGGGCAATTTCGTCATTTTTCGCGACGGTGTCGGAATGGGCTAAAATTTGACAGGTTGATCGGAAACAAAAATCGCGCCGGGGGCAATTTCGTCATTTTTCGCGACGGTGTCGGAATGGGCTAAAATTTGACAGGTTGATCGGAAACAAAAATTGCGCCGGGGGCAATTTCGTAATTTTTCACGACGTTGTCAGAATTGGCTAAAATTTGGCAGGTTGATTAGAAACAAAAATCGCGCCGGGGGCAATTCCGTCATTTTTTGGAACGATGTCGGAATGGGCTACAATTTGACAGGTTGATCGGAAACAAAAATCGCGCCAGTGGCAATTTCGTTATTTTTCACGACGGTGTCAGATTGGGCTAAAATTTGACAGGTTGATCGGAAACAGAAATTGCGCTACGGCAATTTCATCATTTTTCGCGACGGTGCCAGAATGAATAGAAATTTGGCAGGATGATGGGAAACAAAAATCGCGCCAGGGACAATTTCGTCATTTTTCGCGACGGTGTCGAAATGGGTTAAAATTTGGCAGGTTGATGGGAAACAAAAATTGCGCCGGGGGCAATTTCGTCATTTTTCACGACGGTGTCGGAATGAGCTGAAATTTAGCCGGCTGACTGGAAACAAAAACCGCGCCGATGCAATTTCGTCATTTTTCGCGACGGTGTCGGAATGGGCTAAAATTTGACAGGTTGTTGGAAACAAAAATCGCGCCCGGGGCAATTTCGTCATTTTTTGCGACGGTGTCAGAATGGGTCAAAATTTGGAAGGTTGATCGGAAATAAAAACAGCGCCCGGGGCAATTTCGTCATTTTTCGCGACGGTGTCGGAATGGGCTAAAATTTGACAGGTTGTTGGAAACAAAAATCGCGCCCGGGGCAATTTCGTCATTTTTTGCGACGGTGTCAGAATGGGTCAAAATTTGGAAGGTTGATCGGAAATAAAAACAGCGCCCGGGGCAATTTCGTCATTTTTCGCGACGGTGTCGGAGTGGGCAAAAATTTGAAAGGTTGATCGGAAATAAAAATCACGCCAGGGGCAATTTTGTCATTTTTCGCGACGGTGTCGGAATGGCCTGAAATATGGTAGGTTGACTGGAAACAAAAATCGCGCCTGTGGCAATTTCGTCATTTTTCGCGACGGTGTCGGAATAGGCTAAAATTTGACACGTTGATCGGAAACAAAAATTGCGCCAGGGGCAATTCGTTATTTTTCACGATGGTGTCGGAATGGACTAAAATATGGCAGGTTGATTAGAAACAAAAATCGCGCCGGGGGAAATTTCATCATTTTTCGCGATGGTGTCGGAATGAGCTACAATTTGACAGGTTGATCGGAAACAAAAACCGCGCCAGGGGCAATTTCGTTATTTTCCGCGACGATGTCGGAATGGGCTAAAATTTGACGGGTTGATCGGTAACAGAAATCGCGCCAGGGAATTTCATCATTTTTCGCGACGGTGCTAGGATGAGCAAAAATTTTGCAGGTTGATGGGAAACAAAAATTGCACCAGGGGCAATTTCGTCATTTTTCGCGATGGTGTCGGAATGGGCTAAAATTTGACAGGTTGATCAGAAAAAAATGCCCCAGGGGCAATTTCGTCATTTTTCGCGATGGTGTCGGAATGGGCTAAAATTTGACAGGTTGATCAGAAAAAAATGCCCCAGGGGCAATTTCGTCATTTTTCGCGACGGTATCAGAATGGGCTAAAATTTGACAGATTGATCAGAAACAAATATCGCGCCGGTGGCAATTTCGTTATTTTTCGCGACGGTGTCGGAATGGGCTAAAATTTGACAAGTTGATCGGAAATAGAAATTGTGCCACGGCAATTTCATCATTTTTCGCGACGGTGCCAGAATGAGTAGAAATTTTGGAGGATGATGGGAAACGAAAATTGCGCCGAGGTCAATTTCGTCATTTTTCGCGACTGTGTCGGAATGGGCTAAAATTTGACAGGTTGATCGGAAAAAAAACTGCGCCAGGGGCAATTTCGTCATTTTTTGCGACGGTGTCGGAATGGGCTAAAATATGACAGGTTGATCGGAAACAAAATCCGCGCCAGGGGCAGTTTCGTCATTTTTCGCGACGGTGTCGGAATTGGCTAAAATTTGACACGTTGATCGGAAACAAAAATTGCGCCGGGGGCAATTTCGTAATTTTTCACGACGGTGTCAGAATTGGCTAAAATTTGGCAGGTTGATTAGAAACAAAAATCGCGCCGGGGGCAATTTCGTCATTTTTTGCAACGATGTCGGAATGGGCTACAATTTGACAGGTTGATCGGAAACAAAAATCGCGCCAGGGGCAATTTCGTCTTTTTTCACGACGGTGTCGGAATGGGCTAGAATTTGACAGGATGATCGGAAACAAAAATTGCGCCACGGCAATATCATCATTTTTCGCGACGGTGCCAGAATGAGTTGAAATTTGGCAGGATGATGGGAAACGAAAATCGCGCCGGGTCAATTTCTTCATTTTTCGCGACTGTGTTGGAATGGGCTAAAATTTGACAGGTTGATCGGAAAAAAAAATGCGCTAGGGGCAATTTCGTCATTTTTTGTGACGGTATCGGAATGGGCTAAAATTTGACAGGTTGATCGGAATCAAAAACAGCGCCAAGGGCAATTTCGTCATTTTTTTCGATAGTGTCGGAAAGGGCTAAAATTTGACAGGTTGATCAGAAACAAAATCCGCGCCAGGGGCAACTTCGTCATTTTTCGCGACGGCGTCTGAATGGACTAAAATTTGACAGGTTGATCGGAAACAAAAATTGCACCGGGGCGATTCATTATTTTTCACGACGGTGTCAGATTTGGCTAAAATTTAGCGGGTTGATAGGAAACAAAAATCGCGCCAGGGGCAATTTCGTCATTTTTCGCAACGGTGTCCGATTGGGCTACAATTTGACAGGTTGATCGGAAACAAAAACCACGCCAGGGGCAATTTCGTCATTTTTCGCGAAGGTGTCGGAATCGGCTACAATTTGAAAGGTTGATCGGAAACAGAAATCGCGCCACAGCAATTTCGTCATTTTTCGCGACGGTGCCAGAATGAGCAAAAATTTGGCAGGTTTATGGGAAACAAAAATTGCGCCGAGGGCAATTTCATCATTTTTCGTGACGCTGTCGAAATGGGCTAAAATTTGACAGGTTGATCGGAAACAAAAACTACGCCAGGGACAATTTCGTCAATTTTTGCGACGGTGTCGGAATGGGCCGAAATTTGGTAGGTTGACTGGAAACAGAAATCGCGCCAGGGGCAATTTCGTCACTTTTCGCGACGGAGTCGGAATGGGCTAAAATTTGACAGCTTGATCGAAAACAAAAATCGCGTAAGGGGCAGTTTCGTCATTTTTTGCGACGGTGTCGAAATGGGCTAAAATTTTTAAACAAAATCCGCGCAAGGTCCAATTTAGTCATTTTTCGTGATTGTGTCGGAATGGGTTAAAATTTGACAGGTTGATCGGAAACAAAAATTGCACTGGGGGCAATTCGTTAATTTTCACGACGGTTTCGGATTGGGCTAAAATTTGGCAGGTTGATTGGAAACAAAAATCGCGCTAGGGGCAATTTCTTCATTTTTCGCAACGGTGTCGGATTGGGCTACAATTTGACAGGTTGATCGAAAAAAAAATCGCGCCAGGGGCAATTTCGTCATTTTTCGCGACGGTGTCGGAGTGGGCTCAAATTTGAAAGGTTGATTGGAAAACAAACTGGGCCAGGGGCAATTTCGTCATTTTTCGCAACGGTATCGGAACGGGCAAAAATTTGAGAGGTTGATCGGTAACAAAAATCGCGCAAGTGGCAATTTCGTCATTTTTGACGACATTGTCGGAATGGGCTAAAATTTGACAGGTTGATCGGAAATAGAAATCGCGCCAGGGGCAATTTCATCATTTTTCGAGACGGTGCCAGAATGAGCAGAAATTTGGCAGGTTGATGGGAAATAAAAATTGCGTCGAGGGCAATTTCGTCATTTTTCGCGACAGTGCCAGAATGAGCAAAAATTTGGCAGGTGTATGGGAAACAAAAATTGCGCCGAGGGCAATTTCATCATTTTTCGCGACGGTGTCGGAATGGGCTATAATTTGACAGGTTGATCGGAAACAAAAACTACGCCAAGGACAATTTCGTCAATTTTTGCGACGGTGTCGGAATGGACCGAAATTTGGTAGGTTAACTGGAAACAGAAATCGCGCCAGGGGCAATTTCGTCATTTTTCGCGACGGAGTCGGAATGGGCTAAAATTTGACAGCTTGATCGGAAACAAAAATCGCGTAAGGGGAAGTTTCGTCATTTTTTGCGACGGTGTCGAAATGGGCTAAAATTTTGACGGGTTGATTGAAACAAAATCCGCGCCAGGTCCAATTTCGTCATTTTTCGTGACGGTGTCGGAATGGGTTAAAATTTGACAGGTTGATCGGAAACAAAAATTGCACCAGGGGCAATTCGTTAATTTTCGCGACGGTGTCGGATTGGGCTAAAATTTGGCAGGTTGATTGGAAACAAAAATCGCGCCAGGGGCATTTTCTTCGTTTTTCGCAACGGTGTCGGATTGGGCTACAATTTGACAGGTTGATCGAAAAAAAATCGCGCCAAGGGCAATTTCGTCATTTTTCGCAACGGTATCGGAATGAGCTAAAATCTGGCAGGTTGATCGGAAACAGAAATCGCGCCAGGGCAATTTCATCATTTTTCGCGACGGTGCCAGAATGAGGAGAAACTTGGCCGGTTGATGGGAAACAAAAATTACGCCAGGGGCAATTTCTTCATTTTTCGCGACAGTGTCGGAATGGGCTAAAATTTGACAGGTTGCTCGGAAAACAAACTGCGCCAGGGGCAATTTCGTCGTTTTTCGCGACGGTATCGAAATGGGCTAAAATTTGAGAGGTTGATCGGAAACAAAAATCGCGCAAGTGGTAATTTCGTCATTTTTCACGACGGTGTCGGAATGGGCTAAAATTTGACAGGTTGATCGGAAACAGAAATCGCGCCAGGGGCAATTTCATCATTTTTCGAGACGGTGCCAGAATGAGCAGAAATTTGGCAGGTTGATGGGAAACAAAAATTAAGTCGAGGGCAATTTCGTCATTTTTCGCGACGGTGTCAGAGTGGGCTAAAATTTGAGAGGTTGATCGGAAACAAAAACTGCACCAGGGACAATTTCGTCAATTTTTGCGACAGTGTCGGAATGGGCTAAAATTTGACAGGTTGATCGGAAACAGAAATCGCGCCAGGGCAATTTCATCATTTTTCGCGACGGTGCCAGAATGAGGAGAAATTTGGCCGGTTGATGGGAAACAAAAATTGCGCCAGGGACAATTTCGTCATTTTTCGTGACAGTGTCGGAATGGGCTAAAATTTGACAGGTTTATCTGAAAACAAACTGCGCCAGGGGCAATTTCGTCATTTTTCGCGACGGTATCGGAATGGTCTAAAATTTGACAGGTTGATCGGAAAAAAAATCGCGCAAGTGGCAATTTCGTCATTTTTCGCGACGGTGTCGGAATGGGCTAAAATTTGACAGGTTGATCGGAAACAGAAATCGCGCCAGGGGCAATTTCATCATTTTTCGAGACGGTGCCCGAATGAGCAGAAATTTGGCAGGTTGATGGGAAATAAAAATTGCGTAGAGGGCGATTTCGTCATTTTTCGCGATATTGTCGGAATGGGCTAAAATTTGACAAGTTGATCGGAAATAAATACTGCGCCAGGGACAATTTCGTTAATTTTTGCGACGGTGTCCGAATGGGCCGAAATTTGGCAGGTTGACAGGAAACAAAAATCGCGCCGGGGTAATTTCGTCATTTTTTGCGACGGTATCGGAATGGGCTAAAATTTGACAGCTTGATCGGAAACAGAAATCGCGCCAGGGGCAATTTCATCATTTTTCGAGACGGTGACAGAATGAGCAGAAATTTGGCAGGTTGATGGGAAACAAAAATTGCGTCGAGGGCAATTTCGTCATCTTTCGCGACAGTGCCAGAATGAGCAAAAATTTGGCAGGTTTATGGGAAACAAAAATTGCTCCGAGGGCAATTTCGTCATTTTTCGCTACGGCGTCGGAATAGGCTAAAATTTGACAGGTTGATCAGAAACAAAAACTACGCCAGGGACAATTTCGTCAATTTTTGCGACGTTGTCGGAATGGGCCGAAATTTGGTAGGTTGACTGGAAACAGAAATCGCGCCAGGGACAATTTCGTCATTTTTCGCGTCGGAGTCGGAATGGGCTAAAATTTGACAGCTTGATCGGAAACAAAAACCGCGTGAGGGGCAATTTCGTCATTTTTTGCGACGGTGTCGAAATGGGCTAAAATTTTGACAGGTTGATTGAAACAAAATCCGCGCCAGGTCCAATTTCGTCATTTTTCGTGACGGTGTCGGAATGGGTTAAAATTTGGCTGGTTGATCGGAGACAAAAATTGCACCGGGGGCAATTCGTTAATTTTCACGACGGTGTCGGATTGGGCCAAAATTTGGCAGGTTGATTGGAAACAAAAATCGCGCCAGGGGCAATTTCTTCGTTTTTCGCAACGGTGTCGGATTGGGCTACAATTTGACAGGTTGATCGAAAAAAAAAACCGCGCCAAGGGCAATTTCGTCATTTTTCGCGACGGTATCGGAATGGGCTAAAATTTGGCAGGTTAATCGGAAACAGAAATCGCGCCAGGGCAATTTCATCATTTTTCGCGACGGTGCCAGAATGAGGAGAAATTTGGCCGGTTGATGGGAACAAAAATTACGCCAGGGGCAATTTCTTCATTTTTCGCGACAGTGTCGGAATGGGCTAAAATTTGGCAGGTTGATCGGAAAACAAACTGCGCCAGGGGCAATTTCGTCATTTTTCGCGACGGTATCGAAATGGGCTAAAATTTGAGAGGTTGATCGGAAACAAAAATCGCGCAAGTGGCAATTTCGTCATTTTTCACGACGGTGTCGGAATGGGCTAAAATTTGACCGGTTGATCGGAAACAGAAATCGCGCCAGGGGCAATTTCATCATTTTTCGAGACGGTGCCAGAATGAGCAGAAATTTGGCAGGTTGATGGGAAACAAAAATTAAGTCGAGGGCAACTTCGTCATTTTTCGCGACAGTGTCAGAGTGGGCTAAAATTTGACAGGTTGATCGGAAACAAAAACTGCACCAGGGACAATTTCGTCAATTTTTGCGACGATGTCGGAATGGGCTAAAATTTGACAGGTTGATCGGAAACAGAAATCGCGCTAGGGCAATTTCATCATTTTTCGCGACGGTGCCAGAATGAGGAGAAATTTGGCCAGTTGATGGGAAACAAAAATTGCGCCAGGGACAATTTCGTCATTTTTTACGACAGTGTCGGAATGGGCTAAAATTTGACAGGTTGATCGGAAAACAAATTGCGCCAAGGGCAATTTTGTCATTTTTCGCGACGATATCGAAATGTGCTAAAATTTGACGGGTTGATCTGAATCAAAAATCGCGCAAGTGGCAATTTCGTCGTTTTTCGCGACGGTGTCGGAATGGGCTAAAATTTGACAGATTGATCGGAAACAGAAATCGCGTCAGGGGCAATTTCATCATTTTTCGAGACGGTGCCAGAATGAGCAGAAATTTGGCAGGTTGATGGAAAACAAAAATTGCGTCGAGGGCAATTTCGTTATTTTTTGCGACGGTGCCAGAATGAGCAAAAATGTGGCAGGTTTATGGGAAACAAAAATTGCGCCGAGGGCAATTTCGTCATTTTTCGCGACGGAGTCGGAATGGTCTAAAATTTGACAGCTTGATCGAAAACAAAAACCGCGTAAGGGGCAGTTTCGTCATTTTTTGCGACGGTGTCGAAATGGGCTAAAATTTTGACAGGTTGATTGAAACAAAATCCGTGCCAGGTCCAATTTCGTCATTTTTCGTGACGGTGTCAGAATGGCTTAAAATTTGACAAGTTGATCGGAGACAAAAATTGCACCGGGGGCAATTCGTTAATTTTCACGACGGTGTCGAATTGTGCTAAAATTTGGCAGGTTGATTGGAAACAAAAATTGCGCCTGGGGCAATTTCGTCGTTTTTCGCAACGGTGTCAGATTGGGCTACAATTTGACAGGTTGATCGAAAAAAAACCGCACCAGGGGCAATTTCGTCATTTTTCGCGACGGTGTCAGAATGGGCTAAAATTTGACGGTTGATCGGAAACAGAAATCGCGCCAGGGCAATTTCATCATTTTTCCTGACGATTCCAGAATGAGGAGAAATTTGGCTGTTGATGGGAAACAAAAATTACGCCAGGTGCAATTTCTTCATTTTTCGCGACAGTGTCGGAATGGGCTAAAAATTGACAGGTTGATCAGAAAACAAATTGCGCCGTGGGCAATTTCGTCATTTTTCGCGACGATATTGGAATGGGCTAAAATTTGAATGGGTTAATCGGAAAAAAAATCGCGCAAGTGACAATTTCGTCTCTTCGGAATGGGCTAAAATTTGACGGGTTGATCGGAAACAGAAATCGCGCCAGGGGCAATTTCATCATTTTTCGAGACGTCGCCAGAATGAGCAGAAATTTGGCTGGTTGATGGGAAACAAAAATTGCGTCGAGGGCAATTTCGTCATTTTTCGCGACGGTGTCGGAATGGGCTAAAATTTGACAGGTTAATCGGAAACAAAAACTACGCCAGGGACAATGTCGTCAATTTTCGCGACGGTGTCGGAATGGGCCGAAATTTGGTAGGTTGACTGGAAACAGAAATCGTGCCAGGGGTAATTTCGTCATTTTTCGCGACGGAGTCGGAATGGGCTAAAATTTGACAGCTTGATCGAAAACAAAAACCGCGTAAGGGACAGTTTCGTCATTTTTTGCGACGGTGTCGAAATGGGATAAAATTTGATAGGTTGATCGGAAACAAAAATCACGCAAGTGGCAATTTCGTCGTTTTTCGCGACGGTGTCGGAATGGGCTAAAATTTGACAGGTTGATCGGAAACATAAATCGCGCCAGGGGCAATTTCATCATTTTTCGAGACGGTGCCAGAATGAGCAGAAATTTGGCAGGTTGATGGGAAACAAAAATTAAGTCGAGGGCAATTTCGTCATTTTTCGCGACGGTGTCAGAGTGGGCTAAAATTTGACAGGTTGATCGGAAAAAAAAACTGCACCAGGGACAATTTCGTCAATTTTTGCGACGGTGTCGGAATGGGCTAAAATTTGACAGGTTGATCGGAAACAGAAATCGCGCCAGGGCAATTTCATCATTTTTCGCGACGGTGCCAGAATGAGGAGAAATTTGGCCGGTTGATGGGAAACGAAAATTGCGCCAGGGACAATTTCGTCATTTTTCGCGACAGTGTCGGAATGGACTAAAATTTGACAGGTTGATCGGAAACAGAAATCGCGCCAGGGGCAATTTCATCATTTTTCGAGACGTCGCCAGAATGAGCAGAAATTTGGCTGGTTGATGGGAAACAAAAATTGCAACGAGGGCAATTTCGTCATTTTTCGCGACGGTGTCGGAATGGGCTAAAATTTGACAGGTTAATCGGAAACAAAAACTACGCCAGGGACAATGTCGTCAATTTTTGCGACGGTGTCGGAATGGGCCGCAATTTGGTAGGTTGACTGGAAACAGAAATCGTGCCAGGGGCAATTTCGTCATTTTTCGCGACGGAGTCGGAATGGGCTAAAATTTGACAGCTTGATCGAAAACAAAAACCGCGTAAGGGACAGTTTCGTCATTTTTTGCGACGGTGTCGAAATGGGATAAAATTTGATAGGTTGATCGGAAACAAAAATCACGCAAGTGGCAATTTCGTCGTTTTTCGCGACGGTGTCGGAATGGGCTAAAATTTGACAGGTTGATCGGAAACATAAATCGCGCCAGGGGCAATTTCATCATTTTTCGAGACGGTGCCAGAATGAGCAAAAATTTGGCAGGTTGATGGGAAACAAAAATTAAGTCAAGGGCAATTTCGTCCTTTTTCGCGACGGTGTTAGAGTGGGCAAAAATTTGACAGGTTGATCGGAAAAAAAAACTGCACCAGGGACAATTTCGTCAATTTTTGCGACGGTGTCGGAATGGGCTAAAATTTGACAGGTTGATCGGAAACAGAAATCGCGCCAGGGCAATTTCATCATTTTTCGCGACGGTGCCAGAATGAGGAGAAATTTGGCCGGTTGATGGGAAACGAAAATTTCGCCAGGGACAATTTCGTCATTTTTCGCGACAGTGTCGGAATGGGCTAAATTTTGACAGGTTGATCGGAAACAGAAATCGCGCCAGGGGCAATTTCATCATTTTTCGAGACGTCGCCAGAATGAGCAGAAATTTGGCTGGTTGATGGGAAACAAAAATTGCGCCAGGGACAATTTCGTCATTTTTCGCGACAGTGTCGGAATGGGCTAAAATTTGACAGGTTGATCGGAAAACAAACTGCGCCAGGGGCAATTTCGTCATTTTTCGCGACGGTATCGGAATGGGCTAAAATTTGACTGGTTGATCGGAAACAAAAACCGCGCTGGGGGCAATTTCGTCATTTTTCGCGACGGAGCCAGAATGAGCAGAAATTTGGCTGGTTGATGGGAAACAAAAATCGCGTAGAGGGCAATTTCGTCATTTTTCGCGACGGAGCCAGAATGAGCAGAAATTTGGCTGGTTGATGGGAAACAAAAATCGCGTAGAGGGCAATTTCGTCATTTTTCGCGACGGAGCCAGAATGAGCAGAAATTTGGCTGGTTGATGGGAAACAAAAATCGCGTAGAGGGCAATTTCGTCATTTTTCGCGACGGAGCCAGAATGAGCAGAAATTTGGCTGGTTGATGGGAAACAAAAATCGCGTAGAGGGCAATTTCGTCATTTTTCGCGACGGAGCCAGAATGAGCAGAAATTTGGCTGGTTGATGGGAAACAAAAATCGCGTAGAGGGCAATTTCGTCATTTTTCGCGACGGAGCCAGAATGAGCAGAAATTTGGCTGGTTGATGGGAAACAAAAATCGCGTAGAGGGCAATTTCGTCATTTTTCGCGACGGAGCCAGAATGAGCAGAAATTTGGCTGGTTGATGGGAAACAAAAATCGCGTAGAGGGCAATTTCGTCATTTTTCGCGACGGAGCCAGAATGAGCAGAAATTTGGCTGGTTGATGGGAAACAAAAATCGCGTAGAGGGCAATTTCGTCATTTTTCGCGACGGAGCCAGAATGAGCAGAAATTTGGCTGGTTGATGGGAAACAAAAATCGCGTAGAGGGCAATTTCGTCATTTTTCGCGACGGAGCCAGAATGAGCAGAAATTTGGCTGGTTGATGGGAAACAAAAATCGCGTAGAGGGCAATTTCGTCATTTTTCGCGACGGAGCCAGAATGAGCAGAAATTTGGCTGGTTGATGGGAAACAAAAATCGCGTAGAGGGCAATTTCGTCATTTTTCGCGACGGAGCCAGAATGAGCAGAAATTTGGCTGGTTGATGGGAAACAAAAATCGCGTAGAGGGCAATTTCGTCATTTTTCGCGACGGAGCCAGAATGAGCAGAAATTTGGCTGGTTGATGGGAAACAAAAATCGCGTAGAGGGCAATTTCGTCATTTTTCGCGACGGTATCGGAATGGGCTAAAATTTGACAGGTTGATCGGAAAACAAACTGCGCCAGGGGCAATTTCGTCATTTTTCGCGACGGTATCGGAATGGGCTAAAATTTGACAGCTTGATCGGAAACAAAAATCGCGCAAGTGGCAATTTCGTCATTTTTCGCGACGTTGTCGAAATGGGCTAAAATTTGACAGGTTGATCGGAAACAGAAATCGCGTCAGGTGCAATTTCATCATTTTTCGAGACGGTGCCGGAATGAGCAGAAATTTGGCCGGTTGATGGGAAACAAAAATTGCGTAGAGGGCAATTTCGTCATTTTTCGCGACATTGTCGGAATGAGCTAAAATTTGACAATTTGATCAGAAATAAATACTGCGCCAGGGACAATTTCGTTAATTTTTGCGAAGGTGTCGGAATGGGCCGAAATTTGGCAGGTTGACTGGAAACAAAAATCGCGCCGGGGTAATTTCGTCATTTTTTGCGACGGTGTCGGAATGGGCTAAAATTTGACAGCTTGATCGGAAACAGAAATCGCTCCAGGGGCAATTTCACCATTTTTCGAGACGGTGACAGAATGAGCAGAAATTTGGCAGGTTGATGGGAAACAAAAATTGCCTCGAGGGCAATTTCGTCATCTTTCGCGACAGTGCCAGAATGAGCAAAAATTTGGCAGGTTTATGGGAAACAAAAATTGCGCCGAGGGCAATTTCGTCATTTTTCGTGACGGTGTCGGAATAGGCTAAAATTTGACAGGTTGATCAGAAACAAAAACTACGCCAGGGACAATTTCGTCAATTTTTGCGACGGTGTCGGAATGGGCCGAAATTTGGTAGGTTGACTGGAAACAGAAATCGCGCCAGGGGCAATTTCGTCATTTTTCACGACGGAGTCGGAATGGGCTAAAATTTGACAGCTTGATCGGAAACAAAAACCGCGTGAGGGGCAGTTTCGTCATTTTTTGCGACGGTGTCGAAATGGGCTAAAATTTTGACAGGTTGATTGAAACAAAATCCGCGCCAGGTCCAATTTCGTCATTTTTCGTGACGGTGTCGGAATGGGTTAAAATTTGACTGGTTGATTGGAGACAAAAATTGCACCGGGGACAATTCGTTAATTTTCACGACGGTGTCGGATTGGGCCAAAATTTGGCAGGTTGATTGGAAACAAAAATAGCGCCAGGGGCAATTTCTTCGTTTTTCGCAACGGTGAATGATTGGGATACAATTTGACAGGCTGATCGAAAAAAAATCGCGCTTGGGGCAATTTTGTCATTTTTCGCGACGGTGTCGGAATGGGCTAAAATTTGACAGGTTGATGGGAAACAGAAATCGCGCCAGGGCAATTACATCATTTTTCGTGACTGTGCCAGAATGAGGAGAAATTTGGCCAGTTGATAGGAAACAAAAATTACGCCAGGGGCAATTTCTTCATTTTTCGCGACAGTGTCGGAATGGGCTTAAATTTGACTGGTTGATCAGAAAACAAATTGCTCCAAGGGCAATTTTGTCATTTTTCGCGACGATATCGAAATGTGCTAAAATTTGACAGGTTGATCGGAAACAGAAATCGCGCCAGGGGCAATTTCGTCATTTTTCGAGACGGTGCCAGAATGAGCAGAAATATGGCGGGTTGATGGAAAACAAAAATTGCGTCGAGGGCAATTTCGTCATTTTTCGCGACGGTGTCGGAATGGGCTAAAATTTGACAGATTGATCGGAAACAAAAATCGCGCCGGGGGCAATTTCGTCATTTATCGCGACGGTGTCGGAATGGGATAAAATTTGACAGATTGATCAGAAACAAAAATCGCGGGGGAGGGGGGGGCAATTTCGTCATTTTTCGCGACGGTGTCGGAATGGGCTAAAATTTGACAGATTCATCGGAAACAAAAATCGTGCCGGGGGCGATTTCGTCATTTTTCGCGACGGGGTCGAAATGGGCTAAAATTAGACCGGCTGATCGGAAACAAAATCCGCGCCGGTGTCGGAATGGGCTAAAATCTGACAAGTTGATCGGAAACAAAAATCGCGCCGGGGGTAATTTCGTAATTTTTTGCAACGGCGTCGGAATGGGCTAAAATTTGACAAGTTGATCGGAAACAAAAGTCGTGCCGGGGCCGATTTCGTCATTTTTCGCGACGGTGTCGGAATGGGCCAATATTTGGCAGGTTGATTGGATACAAAAATCGTATCGGGGCAATTTCATCATTTTTTGCAACGGCGTCGGAATGGGCTAAAATCTGACAAGTTGATCGGAAACAAAAGTCGTGCCGGGGCCGATTTCGTCATTTTTCGCGACGGTGTCGGAATCGGCTAAAATTTGACGGATTGATCGGAAACAAAAATCGCACCGGGGGCAATTTCGTCATTTTTCGCGACGGTGTCGAAAAGGGCTAAAATTTGACAGGTTGATCGGAAACAAAAATCGCGCCGGGTGCAATTTCGTCATTTTTCGCGACGGTGTCGAAAAGGGCTAAAATTTGACAGGTTGATCGGAAACAAAAATCGCGCCGGGTGCAATTTCGTCATTTTTCGCGACGGTGTCGAAAAGGGCTAAAATTTGACAGGTTGATCGGAAACAAAAATCGCGCCGGGTGCAATTTCGTCATTTTTCGCGACGGTGTCGAAAAGGGCTAAAATTTGACAGGTTGATCGGAAACAAAAATCGCGCCGGGTGCAATTTCGTCATTTTTCGCGACGGTGTCGAAAAGGGCTAAAATTTGACAGGTTGATCGGAAACAAAAATCGCGCCGGGTGCAATTTCGTCATTTTTCGCGACGGTGTCGGAATGGGCTAAAATTTGACAGATTGATCAGAAACAAAAATCGCAGGGGGGGGGGGGGGCAATTTCGTCATTTTTCGCGACGGTGTTGGAATGGGCAAAAATTTGACGGATTGATCGGAAACAAAAATCGCACCGGGGGCAATTTCGTCATTTTTCACAACGGTGTCGGAATCCGCTAAAATTTGACAGATTAATCGAAAACAAAAAACGCCCCGGGGATAATTTCGTTATTTTTCCCGACGGTGTCGGAATGGGTTCAAATTTGACCGATTGATCGGAAACAAAAATCGGGGGAGGGGGGGCAATTTCGTCATTTTTAGCGACGGTGTCGGAATGGGCTAAAATTTGACAGATTGATCGGAAACAAAAATCGCGTCGGGGGCAATTTCGTCATTTTTCGCGATGGTGTCGGAATGGGCAAAAATTTGTAGATTGATCGGAAACAAAAATCGCGCCGGGGGCAATTTCGTCATTTTTCGCGACGGTGTCTGAATGGGCTTGATTTTGACAGATTGATCGGAAACGAAAATCGCACCGGGGGCAATTTTGTCATTTTTCTCGACGGTGTCGGAATCGGCTTAAATTTGACTGATTGATCGGAAACAAAAATAGCGCCGGGGAAAATTCCTCATTTTTCGCAACGGTGTCAGAATGGGCTAAAATTTGACTGATTGATGGGAAACCAAAATCGCGACGAGGGCAATTTCGTCATTTTTTGCGACGGTGTTGGAATGGGCAAAAATTTGACAGATTCGTTGGAAACAAAAATCGCGCCGGGGGCAATTTCGTCATTTTTCGCGACGGTGTCGGGATCGGCTTAAATTTGACTGATTGATCGGAAACAAAAATCGCGCAGGGGGCAATTTCGTCATTTTTCGCAACGGTGTCGGAATCGGCTAAAATTTGACAGATTAATCTTAAACAAAAATCGCGCCGGGGGCAATTTCGTCATTTTTCGCGACGGTGCTAGAATGGGCTCAAATTTGACTGGTTGATCGGAAACAAAAATCGCGCCGGGGCAATTTCGTCATTTTTCGCGACGGTGTCGGAATGATCTCAACTTTGACTGATTGATCGAAAACAAAAATCGCGTCGGGGGCAATTTCGTCATTTTTCGCGACGGTGTTGGAATGGGCATAAATTTGACAGATTGATCGGAAACAAAAATCGCGCCGGGGGCAATTTCGTCATTTTTCGCTATGGTGTCGGAATGGGCTAAAATTTGATAGGTTGATCGGAAACAATAATCGCGCAGGGGGTAATTACGTCATTTTTCGCGACGGTGTCGGAATTGGCAAAAATTTGACAGATTGATCGGAAAAAAAAATCGCGTCGGGGGCAATTTCGTCATTTTTCGCGACAGTGCCTGAATGGACTTAATTTTGACAGATTGATCGGAAACAAAAATCGCGCCGGGGGTAATTTCGTCATTTTTCACGACGGTGTCGAAATCGGCTAAAATTTGACAGATTAATCGGAAACAAAAATCGCGCCGGGGAAAATTTCGTTATTTTTCGCGACGGTGTCGAAATGGGCTCAAATTTGACTGATTGATCGGAAACAAAAATCGCGCTGGGGGCAATTTCGTCATTTTTCGCGACGGTGTCGGAATCGGCTAAAATTTCACAGATTCATCGGAAACAAAAATCGCGGCGGGGGCGATTCGTAATTTTTCGTGACGATGTCGGAATCGATTTAAATTTGACTGATTGATCGGAAACAAAAATCGCGCCGGGGGAAATTCCTCATTTTTCGCAACGGTGTCGGAATGGGCTAAAATTTGACTGATTGATCGGAAACAAAAATCGCGCCGGGGGCAATTTAATCATTTTTCCCGACGGCGTTGGAATGGGCTCAAATTTGACTGATTGATCGGAAACAAAAATAGCGCCGGGGGCAATTTCGTCATTTTTCGCGACGGTGTCGAAATCGGCTAAAATTTGACAGATTCATTGGAAACAAAAATCGCGCCGGGGGCGATTTCGTCATTTTTCGCGACGGTGTCGGAATGGGCTCAAATTTGACTGATTGATCGAAAACAAAAATCGCGCCGGGTGTAATTTCGTCATTTTTCGCGACGGTGTTGGAATGGGCAAAAATTTGACAGGTTGATCGGAAACAAAAATCGCGCAAGGGGCAATTTCGTCATTTTTCACGACGGTGTCGGAATGGACAAAAATTTGACAAATTGATCGGAAACAAAAATCGCCCCGGGGGCAATTTCGTCATTTTTCACGACGGTGTGGGAATGTGCAAAAATTTGACAGATTGATCGGAAACAAAAATCGCGCCACGGGCAATTTCGTCATTTTTCGCGATGGTGTGGGAATGTGCAAAAATTTGACAAATTGATCGGAAACAAAAATCGCGCCGGGGGCAATTTCGTCATTTTTCGCGACGGTGTCGGAATGGGCTAAAATTTGACAGGTTAATCGGAAAAAAAAATCGCGTCAAGGACAATTTCGTCATTTTTTGTGACGGTGTCGGAATGGGCTCAAATTTGACTGATTGATCGGAATCAAAAATCGCGCCGAGGGCAATTTCGTCGTTTTTCGCGACGGTGTCGGAATGGGCTAAAATTTGACTGATTGATCGGAAACAAAAATCGCGCCGAGGGCAATTTCGTCGTTTTTCGCGACGGTGTCGGAATGGGCTAAAATTTGACTGATTGATCGGAAACAAAAATCGCGCCGGGGGCAATTTCGTCATTTTTCGCGACGGTGTGGGAATGGGTTCAAATTTGACGGATTGATCGGAAACAAAAATCGTGGGGGGGGGCAATTTCGTCATTTTTCGCGACGGTGTAGGAATGGGCAAAAATTTGACGGGTTGATCGGAAACAAAAATCGCGCAAGGGGCAATTTCGTCATTTTTCGCGACGGTGTCGGAATGGGCTCAA
>NW_019253680.1:0-1209 GCF_002742605.1 Olea europaea var. sylvestris
ATTCAGAGGCCCAAAGGAAGGAATTTGACTAAAATCCCGTGATCCCGGGTCTGTGCCCCGAGTCCAATTTCGCGAGCCATTTACAATCAACCTGCCAAATTTCGGCCCATTCTGACAAATAGCAAAATTGACCCTTGTACGGTTTTTCTTTGTTAATTTTCTGTCCAGCACTTCTTCTACCTGGCATAATTAATACGAAACTTAATTATTCGGAGGCCCCAGTTCTGTGCCTCGAGTCCAATTTCGCATGCCATTTTCAATCAACCTGCCAAATTTCGGCCCATTCCGACACAATCACGACATATTACAAAATTGCCATTAGTGCGATTTTTCTTTGTTAATTTTCTGTCTAGCACTTCTTCAACCTTACATAATTAATACGGAAATTAATTATTCGGAGGCCCAAACGAAGAAATTTGACTAAAATCCTGTGATCCCGGGTCTTTTCGCAGAGTCCAATTTCATGGGCCGTTTCCAATCAACCTGTCGAATTTCAGCCCATTTGGCCACCGTCGCGACAAATGACAAAATTGCCCCTGGTGCGATTTTTCTTTGTTAATTTTCGGTCCAACACTTCTTCAACCTGACATAATTAATACGAAAATTAAGTATTTGGAGGCCCAAACGAAGGAATTTGGCTGAAATCCCGTGATCCTGGGTCAGTATCCCGAGTCCAATTTCGTGGGCCGTTTCCAATCAACCTGCCAAATTTCGGCCCATTCCAACACCGTCGTGACAAATGGCAAAATTGACCTTGATGCGATTTTTCTTTTATATTTCTCTGTCCGGCACTTCTTCAACCTGACATAATTAATACGAAAATTAATTGTTCGGAGGCCCAAACGGAGGAATTTGGCAAAAATCTCGTGATCCCAGGTCTGTGCCCCGGGTCCAATTTCGCAGGTCGTTTCCAATCAACCTGCCAAATTTAGACAAATTCCGACACCGTCGCGACAAATGACAAAATTTCCCCTGGTGCGATTTTGCATTGTTAATTTTCTGTCCAACACTTCTTCAACCTGACATAATTAATAAGGAAATTAATTATTCGGATGCCTAAATCAAGGAATTTGGCTAAAATCCCGTGATCCCGGGTCTGTGCTCTAAGTCCAATTTAGCGGGCTGTTTCCAGTCAACCTGCCAAATTTTGACCCATTCCAACACTGTCGCGACAAATGACAAAATTGCCCTTGGTGCGGCTTTTCTTTG
>NW_019253681.1:0-1209 GCF_002742605.1 Olea europaea var. sylvestris
ACACAGTCGAGAAAAATGACGAAATTGCCCCCGGCGCGATTTTTGTTTCAGATCAAACTGCCAAATTTCACCCAATTCCAACAGCGTCGAGAAAAATGACGACATTGCCCCAGGCGCGATTTTTGTTTCCGATCATCAAGTCAAATTTTAGCCAATTCTGACACAGTCGCGAAAAAAGACGAAATTACACCCGACGCGATTTTTGTTCACGATAATCCTATCAAATTTGAGCCCGTTCCGACACAGTCGAGAAAAATGACGAAATTGCAGTCGCGCGATTTTTATTTCCGATCAAACTGCCAAATTTCAGTCGATTCCGACACAGTCAAGAGAAATAACGAATTTGCCCCCGGCGCGGTTTTTGTTTTCGATCAACCAGTCAAATTTTAGCCAATTCAGACACAGTCGCGAAAAATGGCGAAATTACACCCGGCGCGGTTTTTATTCCCGATCAACCTTTCAAATTTGAGCCCATTACGACACAGTCGAGAAAAATGACGAAATTGCCCCCGGCCCGATTTTTATTTTAGATCAAACTGCCAAATTTCTGCCAATTCCGACACAGTCGAGAAATGTGACGAAATTGCCCCCTGCGCGATTTTTGTTCCCGATAACCTGTCAAATTTGAGCCCATTCCGACACAGTCGAGAAAAATGACGAAATAGCCTCCGGCGCGAATTTTATTTCCTATCAAACTCCCAAATTTCAGCCAATTTCGACACAGTCGAGAAAAATGACGAAATTGCACCCGGGGCGGTTTTTGTTCCCGATCAACCTGTCAAATTTGAGCCCATTCCGGCACAGTCGCGAAAAAGGACGAAATTACACCCGGCGCGGTTTTTGTTCCCGATCAACCAGTCAAATTTGAGCCCATTCCAACACAGTCGAGAAAAAAGACGAAATTGCCCCCGGCGAGATTTTTATTTCAGATCAAGCTGCCAAATTTCAGCCAATTCCGACACAGTCGAGAAAAATGACGAAATTGCCCCCGGCGTGGTTTTTGTTCCCGATCAACCTATCAAATTTGAGCCCATTCCGACACAGTCGAGTAAAATGACGGAATTGCCCCCTGCGAGATTTTTATTTCCGATCAAACTCCCAAATTTCAGCCAATTCCGGCACAGTTGAGAAAAATGACGAAATTGCCCCCTACGCGATTTTTGTTTCCTATAAACAAGTCAAATTTTAGCCAATTCCGACACATTCGCG
>NW_019253682.1:0-1209 GCF_002742605.1 Olea europaea var. sylvestris
GCCATTTTTTGAAAGAATGAGGACTTTTATATTTGGAACGCTTGGATAGTCGGCGTACGAAGAATTGTGCGTAACGTTTGCACACGATGTCCGTTTTAGGCCCATAAGTACTTTTAGGAAATGTAGCGACCATTTTTGATTTAACTCACAACTTCTTCGTGACGTTCGAGGGATTTCGACAATTTTTCGAAAGACTGAGAACTTTTATATTTGGAACGCTAGGATAGTCGGCGTGCGAAGAATTGAGCGTAACCTTTATACACGGCGTCCGTTTTGGGCCCATAAGTACTTTTTGGAAATGTAGCGACCGTTTTGGATTGAAGTCACAACTTCGTCGTGACGTTCGAGGGATTTCAGCCATTTTTTGAAAGAATGAGCACTTTCATATTTGGAATGCTAGGATAGTCGGAGTGCGAAGGATTGAGCGTAACTTTTGCACACGGCGTCCGTTTTGGGCCCATAAGTACTTTTTGGAAATGTAGCGACCGTTTTGGATTGAACTCATAACTTCGTCGTGACGTTCGAAGGATTTCAGCCATTTTTTGAAAGAATGAGCACTTTCATATTTGGAATGCTAGGATAGTCGGAGTGCGAAGGATTGAGCGTAACTTTTGCACACGGCGTCCGTTTTGGGCCCATAAGTACTTTTTGGAAATGTAGCGACCGTTTTGGATTGAACTCACAACTTCTTCGTGACGTTCGAGGGATTTCGACCATTTTTGGAAAGAATGATCACTTTTATATTTGGAACGCTTGGATAGTCGGCGTACGAAGAATTGAGCGTAACTTTTGGACACGGTGTCCCTTTTTAGCCCATAAGTACTTTTTAGAAATGTAGCGACCGTTTTGGATTGAACTCACAACTTCGTCGTGACGTTCGAAGGATTTCAGCCATTTTTTGAAAGAATGAGGACTTTTATATTTGGAACGCTTGGATAGTCGGCGTACGAAGAATTGTACGTAACGTTTGCACGCGATGTCCGTTTTAGTCCCATAAGTACTTTTAGGAAATGTAGCGACCGTTTTTGATTTAACTCACAACTTCTTCGTGACGTTCGAGGGATTTCGACAATTTTTCGAAAGAATGAGAACTTTTATATTTGGAACGCTAGGATAGTCGGCGTGTGAAGAATTGAGCGTAACCTTTGCACACGGCGTCCGTTTTGGGCCCATAAGTACTTTTTGGAAATGTAGCGACCGTTTTGGATT
>NW_019253683.1:0-1209 GCF_002742605.1 Olea europaea var. sylvestris
TTAAGATTGGGGTTCAACTTTAATAATATGTATAGCCTAGGGATTCCCTGCAGGGGACAACTTGCACTGAATCCGGTATTTGTTGGATTGTATTAAATAAGATGTACTGAATATTCGAGGAGGAATTTGTTCTACTGTATATTACATTGACATAAATGGATTAAAAACAGGAATTTATTACTCCAATGAAATAACAAATACTGGACAAGAATTCAGTAAGTTCTTCAGCATCAGTTCCTTGTTTCATGTAATATCCAGCTGTGATGTACATTACAACAAGAACATCAATTGTTTGTTCTGCAAAAAATTAAATAATTAAAAAATTAAAAAAATTTGTCTTGTTCGACCTTTTTTTTCTATATAAATTCTAGTAGAAATGCAGCATAGAATCATCTAACATTCATATAAATACTTTACTTGAAGAAGTTAAAGAAAATGGGCGAGAAAGTACCTTTCTGCACTAGGAATTTTCTGGTGTTCCTTTTCATCATTTTTTCTGGGGCCTGTTCCTTGGCTAGTGCAAAAAAATGCAACCCTAGTGGGAAACTCAGAGGAAAGAAACCCCCAAAAAACCAATGCAACACGAACAATGATTCGGAGTGCTGCATAGAAGGCAAGTTTTACCAAACTTACGAGTGTTCTCCACCAGTGGTAAAGGGGCGGACTAAGGCGACTCTGACCTTAAACAGCTTCGAAA
Source organism: Olea europaea var. sylvestris (assembly GCF_002742605.1). NCBI lineage: Eukaryota > Viridiplantae > Streptophyta > Magnoliopsida > Lamiales > Oleaceae > Olea > Olea europaea. The sequence continues at coordinate 698 of NW_019253683.1, forward strand.
AGGGTGGAGATGGAGGTGGGCCTTCAGAATGCGACGGGAAATTCCACTCTGATAAAACAAAAGTTGTGGCGCTGTCCACCGGATGGCTGAAGAAGAATAACGTGAAAAGGTGTAATAAAAACATTATTATTCATACAAATGGGAGGAGTGTGAAAGCCAAGGTCGTGGATGAATGTGACTCTACAAAGGGGTGTGATTCTGAGCATGATTTTCAGCCGCCGTGCGCGAATAATATTGTAGACGCTTCTCCTGCAGTTTGGGAAGCATTGGGGGTGCCAAAGAGGGACTGGGGGTTGATGGAGATTTTCTGGGCTGATGCCTGATTTTCAATAAAATATGAATAAACTATACAAATATAAGAGGAGAGTTGAGTGCAACCTCCTGTTGATGGTGTAATAAAAGTAAACTTACTCTATCCAAAGGATTGCACTTTGTGCGTCCTAATCATACTCCTCGTTAAATGACGAGTATGCTTTAATTCTTGCTTGTATTTTCATGAATAATTTATCAAA
>NW_019253684.1:0-1209 GCF_002742605.1 Olea europaea var. sylvestris
AACGCTTGGATAGTCGGCGTACGAAGAATTGAGCGTAACATTTTTGCACATGGTGTCCTTTTTGGGCCCATAAGTACTTTTTGAAAACGTAGCGATCGTTTTGGATAGAGCTCTTTGCGTCGTCGTGACATTTGAGGGATTTCTGCCATTTTTCAAAAGAATGAGCCCTTGCGTATTTAGAACGCTTGGAGGGTCGGCGTAAGAAGAATTGAGCGTAACTTTTGCACACGTTGTCCATTTTGGGCCCATAAGTACTTTTTGGAAATGTAGCTACCGTTTTGGATTGAGCTCTTCGCTTCGTCGTGACGTTTGAGGGATTTTATCCATTTTTTGAAAGAATGAGCACTTGCATTTCTGGAAAGCATCGATAGTCGGCGTACGAAGAATTGAGCGTAACTTTTGCACACGGTGTCCGTTTTGAGCTCATAAGTACTTTTTGGAAATGTAGCGACCGTTTGGGATTGAACTCACCACTTCATCGTGACGTTCGAGGGCTTTTGGTCATTTTTCGAAAGAATGAGCACTTTTATATTTGGAACGCTTGGATAGTCGGCGTACGAAGAATTGGGCGTAACTTTTGCACACGGTGTCCATTTTAGGCCCATAACTACTTTTTCGAAATGTAGCGACCGTTTTGGATTGAACTCACGACTTCGTCATGACGTTCGAGGGATTTTAGCCATTTTTTGAAAGAATGACCACTTTTATATTTATAACGCTTGTATAGTCGGCGTACGAAGAATTGAGCGTAACTTTTGCACACGGTGTCCGTTTTGAGCTCATAAGTACTTTTTGGAAATGTAGCGACCGTTTGGGATTGAACTCCCCACTTCATCGTGACGTTCGAGGGCTTTTGGTCATTTTTCGAAAGAATGAGCACTTGCATATTTGGAACGCTTGGATTGTCGGCGTACGAAGAATTGAGCGTAACTTTTGCACACGGTGTCCATTTTGGGCCCATAAGTACTTTTTCGAAATGTAGCGACCGTTTTGGATTGAACTCACGACTTCGTCATGACGTTCGAGGGATTTTGGCCATTTTTTGAAAGAACGAGCACCTTTATATTTGGAACGCTTGGATAGTCGGCGTAAGAAGAATTGAGCGTAACTTTTGCACACGGTCTCTGTTTTGGGCGCATAAGTACTTTTTGGAAATGTAGCGAACGTTTGGGATTGAACTCACCACTTCGTCATGACGTTCGAGGGATT
>NW_019253685.1:0-1209 GCF_002742605.1 Olea europaea var. sylvestris
TGGAACGCTTGGATAGTCGGCGTACGAATAATCGAGCGTAACTTTTGCACTCGGTGTCCGTTTTGGACCCATAAGTACTTTTCGGAAATGTAGCCACCGTTTTGGGTTGAACTCACCACTTCATCGTGACGTATGAGCAATTTCGGCCTTTTTTCGAAAGAATGAGCACTTTTATATTTGGAACGCTTGGATAGTCGACGTACGAAGAATCGAGCGTAACTTTTGCACACGGGGTCCGTTTTGGCCCATAAGTACTTTTTGGAAATGTAGCGACCGTTTTGGATTGAACTCACCACTTCGTCTTGACGTACGAGACAATTCGGCCATTTTTCGATAGAATGATCACTTTTACATTTGGAACGCTTGGATAGTCGACGTACGAAGAATCGAGCGTAACTTTTGCACTCGGTGTCCGTTTTGGGCGCATAAGTACTTTTCGGAAATGTAGCGACCGTTTTGGATTGAACTCACCACTTCGTCTTGACGTACGAGACAATTCGGCCATTTTTCGATAGAATGATCACTTTTACATTTGGAACGCTTGGATAGTCGACGTACGAAGAATCGAGCGTAACTTTTGCACTCGGTGTCCGTTTTGGGCGCATAAGTACTTTTCGGAAATGTAGCGACCGTTTTGGGTTGAACTCACTACTTCGTCGTGACGTATGTGCGATTTCGGCCATTTTTCGAAAGAATAAGCACTTTTATATTTGGAACGCTTGGATAGTCGGTGTACGAAGAATCAGGCGTAACTTTTGCACACGGTGTCCGTAATGGCCCATAAGTACTTTTTGGAAATGTAGCGACCGTTTTGGATTGAACTCACCACTTCGTCTTGACGTGCGAGGCAATTCGGCCATTTTTCGAAAGAATGAGCACTTTTATATTTGGAACGCTTGGATAGTCGGCGTACGAATAATGGAGCGTAACTTTTGCACTCGGTGTCCGTTTTGGGCCTATAAGTACTTTTCGAAAATGTCGCGACCGTTTTGGGTTGAACTCACGACTTCGTCGTGACGTATGAGCGATTTCGGCCATTTTTCGAAAGAATGAGCACTTTTATGTTTGGAACGCTTTGATAGTCGGCGTACGAATAATCAATCGTAACTTTTGCACTCGGGGTCAATTTTGGGCCCATAAGTACTTTTCGAAAATGTAGCGATCGTTTTGGGTTGAACTCACCACTTCGTCGTGACGTATGTGTGATTT
>NW_019253686.1:0-968 GCF_002742605.1 Olea europaea var. sylvestris
ACAAACCCGAAGTTATAATGAAATCAAAAATCACTTTTCATTGACTCGATTCCAATCGAATTTGGCTAGCAGTTCGCCAAAAATAAACAAACCCGAATTTATCATCAAATCAAAAACTACTTTTCATTGAATCGATTCCAATCGAATTTGACTAGCAATTCCCCAAAAATGAACAAACCCGAAGTTATCATGAAATCGAAAACCACTTTTCATTGACTCGATTCCAATCGAATTAGACTAGGAATTCGCCAAAAACGAACAAGCCCGAAGTTTTCATGAAATCAAAATCCACTTTTCATCGGCTCAATCCGAATTGGATTTGACAAGCAATTAGCGAAAAACGAACAAACCCAAAGTTATCATGAAATCAAAAACCACTTTTCATTGACTCGATTCCAATCGAATTAGACTAGGAATTCGCCAAAAACGAACAAGCCCGAAGTTTTCATGAAATCAAAATCCACTTTTCATCGGCTCAATCCGAATTGGATTTGACAAGCAATTAGCGAAAAACGAACAAACCCAAAGTTATCATGAAATCAAAAACCACTTTTCATTGACTCGATTCCAATCGAATTTGACTAGCAATACGCCAAAAATGAACGAACCAAAAGTTTTCAAGAAATCAAAATCCACTTTTCATCGGCTCAATCCGAATTGGATTTGACAAGCAATTAGCGAAAAACGAACAAACCAGAAGTTATCATGAAATTCAAAAACACTTTTCATTGACTCGATTCTAATCGAATTAGACTGAACAAACCAGAAGTTATCATGAAATCGAAAACCACTTTTCATTGACTCGATTCCAATCGAATTAGACTAGTAATTCGCCAAAAATGAACAAACCCGAAGTTATCATGAAATCAAAAACCACTTTTCATTGACCCGATTCGAATATAATTTGACTAGCAATTCGCCAAAATTGAACAAACCCGAAGTTATCATGAAATCAAAAGGCACTTTTC
>NW_019253686.1:994-1209 GCF_002742605.1 Olea europaea var. sylvestris
TGAAATCGAAAACCACTTTTCATTGACTCGATTCCAATCGAATTTGACAAGCAATTCGCCAAAAATGAACAAATCCGAAGTTATCATGAAATCAAAAACCACTTTTCATTGACTAGATTCCAATCGAATTAGGCTAGCAGTTCGCCAAAAACAAACAAACCCGAATTTATCATCAAATCAAAAAGTACTTTTCATTGAATCGATTCCAATCGAAT
>NW_019253687.1:0-1209 GCF_002742605.1 Olea europaea var. sylvestris
TCTCATGCTTTAAATGAATGTTTCGAAGAAATTTTGGTCACACGGAATTCAAATTGCTATATACTTGATAAATAGGCTTTCAATTCATGTAATCTAGTTTCAATCGCCATTGAACGTCTTGAAAGGGAGAAAGTGTGATGTGTATCAAATTCGAGTATCTAGTTGTGTGTGTTATGTGCACGAACAAGACTTGCATCGTGACAAACTTGACCCTCGTGCCATCTGGAAACTCTATCACGGGATGTGAGATTTGTTGAGAATGAACCATATTTTCATCACAGATTCCGAACATAAATTTATCTCAGGACCAGTGTTTAAACGATATATTTCCACTTCCCACCATATAGACATCTTCTTCAGGCATTGAAGGCATTGGACAGACCAAAAACACTAGCAAACTGAGAGCACAGTATAGACAGATCAGATGAACAGAGAATTAAGGAGTCAATGGAGATACCAAATGTATTTTATCGCCAATTGCTCATGATGTACCAGATATTCCATGACATATTATTGTCTTACCAAATGCTCCAAAAGAGTTCTTAGAAGGTTAAATAGAATGTCGAAGATTCTGAAAAAATTAAACGACTTTGTTACTCATGAAGCCATAAGTCATCCTATATAGACTCATTTAACATACTCTAATATACCTTTATCTCATTCTGCATTTTTAACTTCGTTGTCATCAAGTGTTGGTAAATCGTGTTAGAAGCAAATACTAAAACATTGAAATGAATTAGCGAACTTGTGTAGCTTTTATGTCTAGGTAAGAAAATAATGTAGAGAAATAACATATAGATAGAAGAATAATATGAAAATATTTTCGCAACTTTTAACACTGCTTTAATGTATTACAAGAGGATGATGCTGGACCAACAAGGCCACGTGGCCCTATTCGTCTAGGGTGCTGAAATAGCCCCTCCAATAGAGGGGCACCAATTAGGCTAGGCCCTATCCAAACAGAATAATTCATTACAAGAACTTGGTTTCTAGGAAGGCAAACTCGCTTGAAAATTTTTGTGACATAATGCAATAGTAATTTGTAAAAGAAAGTATTAGGTAACTATAAATATTATAAGGCTTTTACAGCAAAATCTTTTGAGCTATCAATGATAGTAACATTACAGAAAAATGTAATACAGAAAGAAAATGATTTCAAGAAAAAGTAGGATCAACGTCAAAAAAATAATAATAATTTTTCAGAGAGTC
>NW_019253688.1:0-1209 GCF_002742605.1 Olea europaea var. sylvestris
AATTTGTCCTTTGTCGCGACGGTGTCGGAATGGGCCAAAATTTGGCAGGTTGATTGGAAACGGCGTGCGAAATTGGACTCGGGATCACGGGATTTTAGCCAAATTCCTTCGTTTGGGCCTCTGAGTAATTAATTTCCTTATTATTTATGTCAACTTGAAGAAGTATTGGAGAGAAAATTAACAAAGCAAAACCGCCCCAGGGGCAATATTGTTATTTGTCGCTACAGTGTCGAAATAGGCCGAAATTTGGCAGATTGACTGGAAACGGCCCGTGAAATTAGACTCGGGGCGCAGACCCAGGATTACGAGATATTAGCCAAATTCCTTCGTTTGGGCCTCCAAATAATTATTTTCTTTATTAATTATGTCAGGTTGAAGAAGTGCTGGACAAAAAATTAACAAAAAAAAAACCGCACCAGTCATTTGTCGCGACTATGTCGGAATTGGCCAAAATTTGGCAAGTTCATTGGAAAAGGCCCAGGAAATTGGACCGGGGCACAAACTCGAGATCACGAAATTTTAGCCAAATTCCTTCGTTTGCGCCTCTGAATACTTAATTTCCTTATTAATTATGACAGGTTGAAGAAGTGTTGGAAAGAAAATTAACAAAGCAAAACTGTACCGGGACCAATTTTGTCATTTTTCGCGACGGTGTCGGAATGGGCCGAAATTTGGCAGGTTCATTTGAAACGGCCCGCGAAATTGGACTCTGGGCATAGACCCGAGATCACGAAATTTTAGCCAAATTCCTTCATTTGGGCCTCGGAATACCTAATTTCCTTATTAATTATGACAGGTTGAAGAAGTGCTGGACAAAAAATTAACAAAGCAAAACTGTACCGGGACCAATTTTGTCATTTTTCGCGACGGTGTCGGAATGGGCCGAAATTTGGCAGGTTCATTTGAAACGGCCCGCGAAATTGGACTCTGGGCATAGACCCGAGATCATGAGATTTTAGCCAAATTCCTTCGTTTGGGCCTTCGAATAATTAATTTTCCTTATTAATTATGTCAGGTTTAAGAATTTTTGGACAGAAAATTAACAAAGAAAAAAAGCACCAGTCATTTGGCTTCCAGGTATCAGAATTGGCAAAAATTTGGCAGGTTGATTGGAAATGGCCCGCGAAATTGGACTTGGGGCCCAGACCCGGGATCACGGAATTTTAGCCAAATTTCTTCGTTTGGGCCTTCGAATACTTAATTTCCTTA
>NW_019253689.1:0-1209 GCF_002742605.1 Olea europaea var. sylvestris
TTGGCATTTCATGACAAAATCATTTATTTTAAAGTCAAAAGTCCACTACAACCTACCTAGTAAACACTTTCCAAACTACACTTGAGCACCTTATCAACTTGTTTTCTTGAACACAGAAACCACAGTACCACATGAAAAACAAGAGGAAACTGCCAAAACCAAAATCATATAACTAAGTCAAATTGAACAACATGATAAAACATGTGTAACACCGAAGCATGCAATATCATGTGAATTATAAATTTAGAAATAAATCATAGAATTTTATATCAACATAGATAAAACAGTACACTATATCAATAATAAAATTCAAACAAATATATCAAATGACTCCCCCAAGTCATCTGTCAATAAAAAATTTTCAAAATTTTAAAATTGAAGCAAATATATCAAATGACTTCCCATAAGTCATCTATCAATCAAAAAAGTATTAAGTTTTTAAAATTCTCCCTCTAACTAATATAATCCTCTCTGAAATAAATATACATCTCTCCCCCCTTTTTGTTACGAATAACAACAGAAAGAAAAATAATAATCATGTAAAACATAGAGATGAATGAGTAAAAAAAATTGTGCACATATTTAATGATGCAAATGTTATGCAAAAACATTGAGTCGAACAAAAAAATTTCAATTTTGAGACCAAATTTTTTTATTTATCTATTTTTTTTATGAATTTTCATCTTGAACAACTATTTGCTTATTTGTACATGCATAGTTCATAAAAGAAGTAAACTTTATCCATTTTTAAACCTAAATGAAGTAAGTTATATAAGCTACACATGTGTGATAAGTACCACTAAACTCCTGCAAGTAAATCTCACGACCTTAAATCAATGAAAAAGGACATGCAAAGATCACTAGTGAATGAATATATTCTTCAACTTATAAAGTCAAACCCAGTATTATCAGAACCTTTTAAATAATATGTTCATATTGATTTTTCAATGTATAACTTTTCTTTCTCCTCCAATCAATAAGCACACATTTTTTTCTCTCATTTTTTTTTCATATTTTATGTGCAATCTCTTATCCATTAAGTGATTAAGATGACCCTTTTAATGAGTTTTGGGCTTATGACTCTAAGTCAATTGACCATAGAGCATCAGGTTATGAAAAACCCATTAGAATTAATTGTTAAAGTAAAAAGAGTATAAGATGAATCTCACTTTTTCATATATTTCAAAATTTTTTATTCTCAATCATCTT
>NW_019253690.1:0-1622 GCF_002742605.1 Olea europaea var. sylvestris
TATAAAAGCTTAATATATTAGATAGGGCTACATGCATATTATTTAAATATGATCTTCAACTTATGTAAGTGGAAGTCTTCTTTTCTTTTCATTATTAAGTTAGATCCATTTCATCTTTTATGTTTCAGGCAGGCTTGGATACAAATATACGGGTGATCACAATGATGAAAATCACAACGAAAGCATAGAGCTGCCACTGTTTGACTTGCAAGCAATAACTAAAGCTACTGATAATTTTTCAATAAACTGTAAGCTCGGAGAGGGTGGGTTTGGACCTGTTTACAAGGTAATGGGCAGTTTTTTGTTGGGATATAATAGGGCAGGTACTACAGTGGGGATTGACACTTACTCAACATACGGTATAAACATGTTGTAGATTAAGGGGGGAAAACTAATTTTTATAAATGTTTTTTGGAATATAGATCAACATTTTTTCTCTTATAGCAAAATGAGCTTTCTATATACATCTTTGTTTTACTTGTTTCATAAACTATTACTCTTACTTTGCATATGCGGGGAAATCATTAATACATGTAAAGGCATCAATGTTTCACTAAATCACATGTGAAAAGTAAATTGCAATTGAGCAAAATGACTAACTTTTACACACAGGTTCTGAAACAGGGCGTGATGGAAGAGGGGCAGGAAATTGCTATCAAATGGCTATCCAGAACTTTCCACCAAGGACTTGTTGAGTTCAAGAATGAAGTTAACTGTATCGCTAAACTCCAGCATCGAAATATTGTGAAGCTTCTAGGATGTTGTATTCACGGAGAGGAAAAGATGCTGATTTATGAATACATGCCTAATAGAAGTCTAGATTTGATTCTATTTGGTAAGAAATATTCATCTTGCACTGTTAGCTCAATGTAAGTTCTATCGGGAGTAAGGGTTATACATAATGACATAGTGGATATTAATAAACATTTTTCAATTCCATAAGCAAAGATTTATTGATCAAATGCAAACTAGAGCCCAGAACTTTATCTTTTCATTGCAGATGCAGTTTTACGCAACTAATGGTTGAAGATATTCAGTTATATATTGGAAATGACTTCTAACTTCTGAGTATCCAACAGACAAATTATTCTCACAACAAAGAAATTTTTTTGGCAGATTTAATGGGCAGTGCATTGCTTGATTGGCCAAAGCGATTCCACATTATAAATGGCATTGCCAGGGGCCTTATGTATTTTCATCAAGATTCCCGTCTCAAAATAATCCATAGAGACCTCAAAGCTAGCAACATTTTGCTAGATTTTGACATGAACCCAAAAATATCAGACGTTGGCATGGCTAGAATTTTTGGAGGAAATGAGATTGAAGCAAACACAAGTCGAGTAGTTGGAACATAGTAAGAATCTCAATGCTATAATATAAGAAATACACTTCTATTGATTACCCGCCCTTAATTTCGTGGAAATTTTTTCGTGTAGTGGTTACATGCCACCAGAATATGCAATGAATGGCATATTCTCAGTAAAATCAGATGTATTTAGCTTTGGTGTTATAATGCTTGAGATTGTAAGTGACAAAAGAAACAGAGAATTTTCTAACAGGGATCATCACCATAACCTTCTTGGACATGTCAGTACAGAGTATTTATTTCTATGATCTCTCCA
>NW_019253690.1:3731-6191 GCF_002742605.1 Olea europaea var. sylvestris
AACAGAGAATTTTCTAACAGGGATCATCACCATAACCTTCTTGGACATGTCAGTACAGAGTATTTATTTCTATGATCTCTCCATTAAAATTAGTCCTTTTGGCACTTGGATTCTGATAATTATTTTCTCAAAAGAGTTCAACTTGAGCAGGCATGGATGCTTTATCGAGAAGGAAGGTCATTGGAATTAGTCGATGCTTACCTTGGCATCTCAGACTATTTATCAGAAGTGTTACGATCAATTCATGTGGGACTGTTATGCGTTCAACAATGTCCAGAAGATAGGACAAGCATGTCTTCACTAGTACTGATGTTGGTTAATGAAGGTGTGTTGCCTCAAGCTAAACAACCTGGATTTTTCACTGGAAGAGATTTATTTACTGCTGAAAGTTCAACCAGCACAAATGCAGCAAGTTCAATAAACCAAGTGACCATTACACTGCTAGAAGCTCGATAATAAGTTACATTAGTTTCCACTATAGTGCTTTATCATTCTTTTTCAACCAGTATACCAAATTGTATCTCCTCTATTATATCCATTAATTCTTCAACATATCAATTGTTGGAGGAATTAGATGAACTTATCAATCATTTCATAATTTCAAGTCAAAGATTGTTTATATAATTTACCAATAGACAGTTAGATGAATCCATAGTATACATAACGTTGGAAAAGTAGTAAAATCCTAGGAAATTACTTTTTCCACAGAACTTGACCCAAGATCTTTACTAAATTATTATATTGACGATTAAAATGATCAGTCAAACTAAAGGATTACGGAATTTACCCTTACTGAGTGATTGAACTTCAAATCTTGAATTCTTTACTTGGACAGCAACTTGCTTTGATCCCATTCATGAACGTTGATCTTCAATCTTCATGCTTCCAGCCCTCAAACATTTTTAAATATTTTTCTAAAGTATAAACTGCAGTTGATGCTTGGGCCATCCCGTAGCACTCTATTTATATGGCTGAGTCTTTTTCTTTGTTTCAATTCATTACTACTTCTCTTTTGTTATTTTTGCACATGTTGTCCCTATACTATTAGTATTAGTGTAATTAAGTCTAGGACTTTTACTGAAACTGCCAAATAGACTTGACTGAACTTATATGAAGTATGCTGCAACAACTATACACAATCGAGGAAATCTGAATCTGCCAAATACAATCATTAGTTTCGACTTTCTCCCCTAACAACGAGAAAATGAACTCATAAATCATATAAAAATCATAGAAGCAATACAAATTAATTCCTTGCAATTTATATCTTCTTGACTTATCAGCTGTATTATCTCCTTCGGATGTCGAACAACGAGATGAAGATGAAACAACATGGTGCCCTCCTAATTATTTTTACCATTGTAGCTCGCATTTTCTTAAATAGTTTCTTCTTGATACAATCATAGAATAATTTATTATTTAACTTGGATTTAAACTATTCTCCATAGAAAATATTTAAGTGGACTCATTTACCTATCGAACAAGGTGATGAATTCCGAACGTGAAGACGTGCTTACTACTTTGATTCCTATCTGCTCCCAATATTCCGACCATCTGATTGTAACTAAATTTAGGCAATCACTATCTCATAAAGAATTTAGGTAATCCATAAGACAACCACATGTAATTAATTTTGTTAGTACGGTGTGCTAAAATTAATTAATATTTTACTTGGTCCAGTGCAGTACCCTTCCATGTGTATCTACTACATTACTCCCGAATGGTCAATCACTACTATCAAGAGAAACTGTATACCTAATCAATAGAGTAACTAAAAGGACCCTAAATAATAGAGTATCTGACCTTTCAATCCAGATAGAGTGGCAACCTCTATAAGTCAGTCTAGGATAAGTCCTCCTCAAGCGAAATACAAGATGACCCTTAATCTCTTATTCTAATATTCAATGGCTAATAAACTCAAAATGAATAAATATTTATTTACTGATAAATAAGAGAGAGTGTTAAAATTACAGTTTATTGGACACCAAACCCAACACATACAACAAAAAGAGTAAATACTTGGTCTTGATAACCAAAATCATGACAAAAGGACTAAGATGGCTGTAAGTGTTAGTAACTACTGAAATTGACATTCCAAGTAAGTTTTATCACTAAACATGTTGGAACGACAAAAACCCTTGATGGAATACTTGTTATGCCGGTTTTCTACACAATATTGGTGAGTATTAAGGAATAAAAAAATTTAAGATAAAATCGTTTCCATTCCTTTGTGCAGTTTTTTCCACACTGCATGTGCTTGGTGCCGTATCAAAATGCCCCCGGGGATTGCATTATCCGCATGCTTATACATACAACACACATCATGTGATTCTTCAATAAGAATTGAATTACAAGTTGTGCCACCAACTCAAAGCTTTTTCCATTATACCCTATACTATATAGTAGTGTTCATTTTTTCCATCTAGTGATCAGGTCTTTTCTTTTTTTGTCTTCTTTTCT
>NW_019253690.1:15164-18526 GCF_002742605.1 Olea europaea var. sylvestris
TTTCAACCACAAATAATTGTTGATTTTATCACTTTATGAATGCTTTAAATTATTATTTGAAATATTATCGTCCTGAATATCATAACATATAGATTTATTTGTAACATTTCTCATGATACTATGAATAGGATGCATATTATTGAACATCAATTTTTTTTTGATTAATTTAATTTAGATTAAACGTTTTGGAAGGAAAAATCATAATAATTGAACTGTAAATTAATTTGATTAATGTGAATAGTTGATAATTATTTAAATTTTTCTTGATCAATTTAATTTAGATTAAAATTTTTGAAAGGAGAGTTCGTAATAATTAAACTATATATTAGTTTAATTAATGTGAACAGTTGAATGGGAATAGGTATTTATTTAAATAAAAAATCTTGCTCTCCTTTAGTTAATCCATAGCAAAGTAATGTGCTTGCCTCGTGCTAGTAATACAACAGACTCCATATAGGAAGATCGCGCAATTCAAGTTGCTTGATTGGATTCCTTCACAGTAAGATCGTCTAAATAAATATATAATTTGTAACTGTCCTATAGATGGCGAAATTATATTTTAGTATCTATAGATCTAGATAAAGGTTATACGTTCAGATCGAGATCATCTACGAACCTCTTATATAAGTTCTTTTTTATGATCATGGTGACAAAATAAAATGATACTAGACTTATATAGACATTTGGGATCAAATATTATTTGTCTAGTGGGACAGTCCCAACTTGATCAATGAACATAGTTACCTTATCTATAGAGGAGCATGTTGGATCATAAGGATCAAGCAATCGTTACATTATTGTTATTATATGGATCTACATGTGCATTCATGCATCATATGCTAAACTGTTATTTGTTTCTAAATTTTGATATGAAATGTATGATTATTTTATGCAAAATATCATTTAGCCCAAATTTTTCTGTTATCTAAAAGAAAACCAAATCGGGAAAAATTATGTAGATTGAAAACGTAATTTCATGTTTGTGCTCAATGTCGAAAAATTTAATATTGTACATGGGGAATGTCCTGATGGACTTATTAAGATCATGTGACAAGTCCACAAGGCTGGATATGCTGAGTGGGATACTGCAGACAAGATGACTCGTTATATTTTCACTTCGATGTCAAAAGTGTTACAACCTAAGTCAGATATATACCTGTTTGCAGAATACCCTAAAGATACCAAGGATAAATTTTATATAGTCCTCTTGATAGTAAGGCTTTTGTTAGCACATATGCAACCTTTCTGGAGGATAAGTATATTAATGATCATCAATCCAATAATAAGATCGTGTTGGAAAGAATGAGTGAGAGCAATTTCATCCCTATTGATTCTTAGAACACAACCTAGGACTCACATCCCACAGTGTAATGAGAAGGCGGATGATTATCAATTCACCTTCAAGTTACTTATTGAGTGGAGAATCCAATCTGGTGATCTCCATGTACAAATTGACGATTTGACTTTATATACAGATTCAAAGATAGACTTAATGTTTAACCATTTATAGTCAATATTTGATTACCACACCAACTGTACCACTTACAAGTTGATATTTTTGTCTAAAGACTAAATATCAATGTTGTCCTTGGTCTCTTGTGATGGAGCTCACTATTCTTTGAAATTATTGATTGTCCAATACGGATTCTCATGTGAACATGTTATTTAGATTTAGGTTCTCTATTCAGTTAATCCATCTACTTCTACAATATCTATCAACATCAATTCAATTTCTATGCTTGAACCAAAGTTTAAGGGTTGAAAAGATAATGTTTGTATCGTTCTTGGCGACATGGATCTAGACTTTGCTTTAAGGATTGAACAATCCATTAATTTGACAGTTAAGAGTTCCACTAATAAAACGGGACTCAAATAAGTGGGATCATGAAGCATAAAATTCCAGCAGCATTAAGGGGCACTCTATCTAAAAAATAAATATTTCAAAATGTTTTGCAAAAAGATGATAAAGTGAAACTAGTATGCTTCTAGCAAACTTGATTTCACTAAAGTATATGGCTAAAGAAAATATGGAATACATTATGGTTGTGTCTCATCTTGTTTCAAAACCAATGGCATGAAAGTTTGAGCAGTTTGATGACTTGCTCGCACATATAGTTTTGATTTCTCTTCCTGCACAATTCGATTAATTTAAGGCCAGTTACAGCGATCAAAAGTGGAAGTCGACTCTTAATGAGCTCATTTCATATTGTGTGCAAAAAGAAAGTCTGAAGTAAGAGAGAGCTAGAAGTACTCACTTGGCAAGTACCTCTAAGGATAAGATAAAGAATAAGAAAGCTGCATCTGGTTCGATTCAAAAGAAACGACAAACGTCTGAAAAAGATAAATAATCTAGCATTACTTTTGTAAACATGTTAGACACATGAACTGAAATTATACTAAATATCATGCTTGGCATATAAAGAGAGTACACTTCTCACTATGGTTTGTTCTATGATTAATTTAGTTTCAATACCCAGACACACTCTGTGGATAAATTTCGGTGTCACTATTTAAATAATCATGTCTATATGGGGTTGTCTGAATGGCCTAAAGCCAATTGATGCAGAAAATTTCATCTATGTGGGGCAATGGCAAATTAGTTAAAGTTGAGGCTGCAAGAATTTTTAGGTTATTATTAAAGACTGGTTATTATTTGAATTTAAAAGAGACATTTGAGATATCATCTTTTAGACAAAATTTAGTTTCTGTTTCTACATTGAACAAATTCGATTATTTTTGTGCAATTGGAAACAGTAAGTTCTATTTTTTCTTAATTCAAATGTTATGGGTACAAGTCCCTTATCCAGTTATGATAACCTATATCTGGTTAATATCATTGCTTCTTATAAAGAAATCTTGCATGTGAATTCATATAGTATTAAACATAAATTAACCAACGAGAATTTCACTTTTTATAACATGAGCAATTAGGTCACATCTCTCAAAAGAGAAAGAAAAATCTTGTATCAGAAGGAATTATTGATTCTTTTAATTTTTCAGATTTAAGTGTTTATGGTAATCTCATTAAGGGGAAACAAACTAAGGAGATTAAGTAATGGTAAAACTTTGGACCTCTTAGAACAAATTTATATGGATATCCATGGACGATTTCATTTGTTTTCTTGGAATGGTCAACATTAATTTATTATGTTCATAGACGAACTTTTCTCACTGGCTACCTATATCTCATCTATGAGGAATCCCAATTACTGAACATGTTCAAGGCATACAACGTTGAGGTTGAAAATCAACTCAGCAAAAGAATAAAACACATCAAATCTAGTTGTGGTGGTAAATACTATGACAGATATGACAGATCAAGAGAACAACATCCAGTGCCTTTTGCTAAATTCATAGAGGAA
>NW_019253690.1:19740-35932 GCF_002742605.1 Olea europaea var. sylvestris
ACACATATATAAGGTAACATATGTTGGCCAAGTGTGAGATTGTTGAGAAATTATTAATTTGGACATCTAAATAAAATGAGGGCCGGATTCTATGTGTAGAGACCGGATTTCTTTATAATTGTATTTCATGATGGGTGAAATACATATGGAAACTATATACAAGGTTATAGTCCTCAATTCAATGCAACTTCTCATTCTTTGTGTCATCCCATCAATACAAGAATTCAGAGAGATGACATATTGAAGAGGAAGTCCAAAATCCACAATCAAGAACAGACACTCTACGTTCAAGAATCAAGAAGAAATATTCAAGAATACTAATTATTTTTCTTGGTAATTTGATGTGGATGATCTTGGCAACAATAAAGTAATTAGGTTATCATGTTATTAATATTTAAAGTTTCATAAAATTTAGACATTTTTTATTCAATCCAACAGTTTTCTAGAGGTGCCAAAATTTTGGCTCATTAGTCTGACGACTCCAGTTTCTGCAAACTGATTCAACAAACGAGAAGTGGTGATAGGAAACCCTGATCAGACGTTCAAGTCCAACATCATCTAGAAGACCTAGTTTGAGCTCCATATACATTATTTTAATGTTGCTATATGTACATTTATTATTTTCAAACTGTCAAAGATGAAAATATAATGGAATTATGATCAGTCATTCAGAATTTTTTTGAATTGTATTTCTAATTAGAAGGGTTGAGAAAGGCTTCCATAAAGTTGGTTTAAGTGCATGAGATTTTTTAAGGGAATGAATGTTTATTTATAATACATAGACAAATGACAGGAGAAGGTGACAATTGAGAAGTTATCCAAAAGAATTATTAACATACAAACTCAAAAGTGCATTCAACATAAAAAACAGAAGTAAAGACAAGCCCAATGGTGCCTAATTTCCTAATTTATTTGTCATTTATTTTTGAGTTTATATGTATACACAATTCGATAACAGTAATTTATTTGACAAAGACTAAACGATGGGTGGTGTTATGGAGTCATGGATTATATCTTAAATGGTTATTGTTGTGAATATCAAAATATGAATACTCTATAGATATGGGTGATTTTTAAAATAGAAAAATCAAGATCGGCCTCCCTAACCTATCACGTGGTGGGGACCCCAATTTCAACTATGAGGTTTTGCTTTTTCAATTACCTAATAAAAACTAGGCACAATCGTAGCAGCAGTTCCAAAACTTTGAATTTTTCTCAGATTTTGCTCTAATATTCACTTTGTACCACCCACAATCCTAAAGTTGACCGTTAGTTATAGAAAAAAGTAAATTTTGACCAATTTTGACCAAATTAAAAAGGACAAAAAGGTAATTTTTCATTTTATACATAAAATAAGTTGGGAATTAAAATAGAAAAACCAAAATAAAAATAAAAATAAACATATAAACCCACCACCCAATCAAACCAGAAAACCATCCAGCAACCACCAATATCGTCGAAACATGTCGCCCCCACCACAACTCCCCTTACCACTATTGTCCACCAACGCTGACAACCGCCAATACGGCAAAATTTACACAAAAGTTGAAGACAAACCCCATTTCTCATTGCAATTATTACTTTCATTCTTCAGGATGTTATTCTTATTGCTATATCGCTACTACCTGTGCCACCAACGGAGGATCCAATAGGGCTGTAACCCATTTCATCGTTGCTACAAGATTGGCCCTCTAAGAAAAACTACAAGATTAAATGGCTTCCATCTTGAGGTATTTCTTTGAACGATGGTATTCATCATTGACAAAAATTAAGATCTAGTTTTTATATGGTGGAGGAATCGATTGTTGGTGGTGGTGGCATGGTACGGTGGTAGAGAAAATGATCGATGATAGAATGAGTGAGTTCACTGATGCTAAAATTTTCTTGGGTAGAAAATTAATTGCCACAACGGTGGTGACAGTGTGGTTCAGTGGTGGTGGTGGTGGTAGAGTTGTGTTTTATTCTTCCGTGGCTCTTAGTTTCTTGATATTGTACGTTGAAATTGTTGTTCAAAATCAATAAGAGTGTGTAGATCGATGTGTGGAATGAAAAGTAGAATTCGAGGCCAAAATGTTGGCCTATGCAACTGCATAGGCTAGGGAGGCTTGCAGTTGCACAATGATTTGTAGGGCCACTGAATGATCTATGCGGCCATATAGGTTTGTTCTATGCGACCGCACAGAACGTTTTACTAGCCATTAAGGGCCATTTTTGTTTGAATTTCTGGTGGACTTTCATGTGGTTTGGCACGACTTCGTGTAGCATTGATTAATAGCTATAAATAGGTGATTGATGATCAATAAGAGAAACATAGAAACGTATAGAAACACTTGAGATCAAATCCTCTTTACAAAAAGTATTGAAAATTCATTTTTCTCTTCATATTCAAAGTCTTGTGTTCTTGAGTTGCAAAGAAATTTCACTAGTGCTTAAGTATTTTCCTCCCAACGCTTGATTAATCCTAGAAACCATTTGCCAAGAATCCCTTTAAACATCAAATTCAATCCGAGAGGGCAAATATTGTTTGAAGACAACGATTACTTGTTTAAGCCTTCATTTTCAATTTCTTCTTCTTATTTGTTCTTTGTTTCTTCTTCATTCCCTTTATGTGATTGATTATTACAACAGTCTCAAACGATATTTGTGCAGTGTCGAATGAAACTACTATGTCGAGATGCGAATTGATGAATCAAGATCTTGTCCATCTTGATCGATTTGATGGAACGAATTTCACAATATGGCAAGACAAGTTGAAGTACCTTCTCACAGTGTTATAGATTTTCTACATTCTTGTCCAGAAATGGCACCATTACCAAAACCAACAAGTGGAGATACTGATGTCATAAGAACCAAAAGACAAAAATGTCAAGAGGATGAATTTATTTTCTACGATCACATACTCAATGCTTTATCTGGCTGGTTGATGATATCTACACCAACACATCTTTAGCAAAAGAAATATGGGATGCTTTGGAGAGTAAGTACAAAGTCGAAGAAAAAATACTATGAAATTCATAATTTCGAGCTAATTTGACTTTAAATTTCTTGATAATATTCCCCTTCTTCCCCAAGTACACGAATTACAAGTCCTTGGCAACAAGTTGAAAGCGGTCTAAATTGAGATCTTCGAATCTTTTCAAGTGAGAGCAATTATTGCGAAACTCTAAGGAACTTGGAAAGGATATCAAAAAAGAATTATGCATAGTTCTGAAGATTACTCTTTGGAACAATTGCTGAAAGATCTTCGAATTGAGGAAGAGTCAAGTGCAAGAGATAAAATGACAATTCTTATAAAGGTACTTCCAAGGCTAATACAGTGGAGAAGACCAAACCTTTTAACAAATCTAATGGCGTGCTGTCATAGGAACCCAAATATAATAAAACCTACACTTCCAAAAAAATATATATAGCAGTGGAAGTAAGCATCGTTCACACGAAAAGTGATTAGTCTAATTTTATGCAATGTTAACAACAACGGGGGTTTTGTTTGTAATGAAATCAATTCTAACTAAAATCAATGCAATTTAATAAATTGGACTAAATCAATAGAACGAACCTCAATCTAAGTTAATATCCACCATAGGAATTTCAAGCTGAGCATGGATCTATGAATGATTATCAATTCATATTTTTGTATTCATCGTTGGAATTTATTTTTCCTATTTCTCCTTAATTATAATTAATTGGAAAACAAGTGATCCAATCAATTCTTATTGTTAAATAACCCAAGAAAAGCACTTAAGATTTAATTTAATAATAGCTTGGGAAATTAGAGAAATAGATGAAACTAAACAACACAATCACAAGCGGTTATGTTTAATCTAGTCAAATATCCTTCCTAGAATTTAATAACCTCTAAAGCAGCGATTAATCAAACTCTAGTTGCTTCATAATGTCAAAGATATCAAACAATTACGTATTTATTCTTTAAACAAACACTAGATTGTGATATATGAATATCTAATAGGCCTCTTACAATTTAAATATAACAACCATGAAATCATGCATAGAAGAATATTCAATACATAAGATATGAATGAAAACAATTAAATTTATTTAGATCTCACAGTTTGAATCGATCCTAGGCTTTAATATCCTTCGACCAAGAGATGAAGCTTAGCAATACATCAATAATCATTAAGCAAAAAAGAGAGAAAAGTTTATGGTGTCCGTTCTCGCCTCCAAAAACACGTAGAATATAAGATTTTTAGGTCAAAAAGGAGATCCCCTTGTTCTGGCATCTTTAGATATAGATCAAAAAATATTATTTCCATGTAGAATTTGATCAGAATAAGAAAACTGGCTTGTCACAGAAATTTTGGCTCATGGCGCCCGCGCTACTTGTTGTTTTGCTCTCGGTATGCAAGAATAAGTTCTCAAGTGTGCCACTTTAAGCCCGTGTGTGCGCGCTGTATAAAATAATTCCAATTGTTGCACTTTGATCCCTGAACTTTCATCTTCTCTTTTCTTGGCTTCTTTTTTTTGTTTTCCTTCTTCCAACACTTTGAGTCTTCCATCAATTGAACTTCAAATCTTTCACTCATTCGTTTCACCTTCCGGTTCAACTTTTGAATAATTGCATTTTAGTCCTTCAACTTTTGATTTCTTTCACTTTAGTCATTTTTCGCTCTTTACTTCTAATTTAAGCCATCATTATCCATTTGCAACCTAAATTAAAATATAAGGGTACTCAGTACATTTAGGCTTTAGTTAATCACAAAAGCATAAGGTAAAGGAATGAAAAATATGACATTTTACATTCCTATCAAATTATCCCACACTTAGCTTTTGCTCGTCCTCGAGTAAACTCAAGTTTTATTTTTCCCAAAAATAGGAAAATTGTAATACAATCAACATAGAACAATCAAACTCTTTAAAACACATAACACATCATAAACAAGCATGCTCACACATCTCATAATCAACTAGCAAGCGCTTTCATATGAAAACAGAGTAAACCAAACTTGTAAACCTTCATGGAATATAAGCATTCAAATCTCATGATTTTAATGGGTAAGTGTTTCGCTCAAGATCATTCCAAATGACATGATCTACCATATGCTTGCATATCTTCTCATTCTCCAGCAATTAGATCACATGCATTACACAAATCATAAGGTCTTTTTTATGGGTTGTAACATGGCTTAGGGTCCAGGTGGGAAGTATTTGGGTAAGTGACTCAAAAGCCACCGAACTAGTGGAGTAAAGATGAATTAACTCAACTCAAACGTATACATAAAAAGTGTAAGATCAATCTCTCCACTCACAACTTTTTTGCACCTATTTCACACAACCTAGTCCCTTCTTGTAATATATTAGGAGAAATCATGAATATAAAATAATTTTGTAACATTGAAAACTATTTTCTCCTTCACTTTTTTTCTCTTTCATCTTTTTCATCATTTTTTTTCTTTTTTTCGATTTTTTTAACTCAAAATATTGCACTAATATTGGAACTTATGAATTGTAATTGAGAACATGTTCCATTCTACCATCGTAATCCTACCAAAATTTTAGACACACCCACAATTATTTCTTTCACACTCCCATGTATCAAAATGAAGAACAATACCTCACTAGCTCTATGGCTTGGGTAAAGATATTATTTTTTCAGATTTAAAGCTTGTAACGTGAATTTACAAAAGAAAAAGGCTATAAGGCTCAAAGGGGCTTAACAAAAGGTTAAATTAGTTACTAAGTAGGCTATTTGGCTAAGGTGGCTAACTTATGCAACAAAGATGGTCTTAATCATGTTCATGCATACATATATCATTGTGGCATCGTTTAGAGAAACAAGTCCATTGAAGAATATCACTCATGAAATAAAAATAGTGAAATTGATATGGATGTGTCAGACAAAAGGCTCAAGATCTTACCGACTTTTTGTCCTCAAAATTTACTTACTACCATCCTCAAAGAAAATAACTTAACTAATTAACTCCAAGTCGTGAGATAATCCGTTCAATCATGTTATGAGTTCGTCAAAAGCTTAATTGAATTTAGAAAATAGCGCACACAACCAAAAATCATTCAAACCCAGAAATTATTATTTTTTTTTTTTTTTTGGAGTTTTATCAAAAATAACTAAAAATACGAACTACAAATTTTAAACTCAACCTAAATTCCCTCTCCCACACTTAAAACTCACATTGTCCTCAATGTAGAGTAAAATGCGAGAGAATGATAAAGATAATCATAACAAGAATGCAAAAATGAAAATAAAAGCAAAAAGATAAAGGAACGAACTCCCCTTGAGCTGTCTCCCAAGCAGCGCCTTTCTTTACTGTTTTTAACTAGACTTATTGCGTTCTTCTTCAATCGACATAAATTGGATCTTCAAGATCCAATGTGTCATCTCCTCCACTTGGACAGCTTCATAGAAAAGTTTAAGTCTATGGCCATTCACCTTGAACACTTTTGAAGTTGCCAAACTTTGTATTTCAACTGCACCATGAGGGAAGACATTAGTAACAACAAAGGGTCCAATCCAACGAGAACGCAATTTACCTAGGGACAAACAAAGTCTCTAATGGTATAGAAGGACTTTTGACCAATTTTAAATTCCTTCCTGGAGATCATTTTGTCGTGGAAAGCCTTTGTCTTCTCCTTGTAAATTCTTGCACTCTCATAGGCATCATTGCAAATTTCTTCTAATTCTTGAAGTTGCAACTTTTTGTGCTCTCCACTATCATCCATCTTCATGTTGGAACTTTTGATAGCCCAAAAAGCCTTGTGTTCTAGTTCGACTGGAAGATGGCATGGTTTTCCAAACACTAACTGGTAATGTGACATTCCAATGGGTATCTTGTATTCCCATAAAGCTTCATCTAAGTGCAGACTCCAATCTTTTCTACTTGGACAGACTGTCTTCTCAATGATGGATTTGATTTCTCGATCTGACACCTCCGGTTGTCCACTAGTTTGTGGATGATAGGCAGTGGACACCTTGTGGGTTACATGGTATTTTCATAGCAAGGCTTCCACAGTTCGACTGCAAAAATGAGTGCCTCAATCACTTATGAGAGCCCTTAGGGTTCCAAACCTGGAGAAAATATTGGATTCGATAAAATCTGCAACTACTTTGGAATTATTAGTCTTAGTGCCTTTGCTTCCACCCATTTTGAAACATAGTCAACAGTAAGTAAAATATAAGCATAATCAAAGGATGTAGAAAATGGGTCCATGAAAACGATGTCCTAAACATCAAAAATTTCACAAACGAGTATGGGTGTTTGTGGCATTTCATTCCTTTGAGATAGATTACCTGTCTTTTGACATTGTTCGCAGGTCTTGCAAAATGAATAAGCATCTCGAAATAAAGATGGCCAATAAAATCCATATTCTGATACCTTCCTTGATGTTCTTTTTTGAACCAAAGTAACCCCCACATGTATAAGAATGACAAAAAGTGAGAATGGACATAATTTCATTTTCAGGGATGCACCTTCTTATCACTTGATCTGCACAATGCTTCCATAAGTATGGATCATCCCACACATAGTTATTTAGCATCACTTTTGACTTTGTCCCGTTGAGCCCTAGACAATTCAGGAGGAAATTCATTAGTAACTAATAATTTACCATATTTGCGTACCAAGGTAGTGTTGCGTTGGCAGCAAGCAATTGCTCATCGAGGAATGATTCCTACAACTGAAGTTCATCATCCACAAGAGCTAAACAGCTCAAATGTTCTACAACACTGTTTTCTGTTCCTCTTTTGTCTTTGATCTCCAAGTTGAATTCACTCAAGAGAAGTATCCATCGCATTAGCCTTGGTTTTGCCTCCATCTTCATCGTCAAATAGCGAAGAGCTGCATGATTTGAATAAATAATCACTTTAGTACCAAGCAAATAAGGGCGAAATTTCTCTAAAGCAAAAACAATGGCCAAGAGTTATTTTTCAGTTGTGAAGTAGTTTCCTTGAGCATCATTTAAAGTCCTGGAAGCATAGTAGATGGCATGGGATGCTTTCCCAATTCTTTGACAAAAAACAGCACCTACTACAAAGTTTCTTGCGTCGCACATTATCTCAAATGGAAAGTTCCAGTCAGGAGGTTGTATAATTGGGGTGGAAGTTAACAATTCTTTAAGAATGTCAAAGGCCTTTTTATATGCATCATCAAACTCGAATGTCACATCCTTTTGAAGCAATTTGCATAAGGGTAATGTTGTTTTGGAAAAGTCCTTGATGAATTTGCGGTAAAAACCTGCATGTCCAAGAAAAGAATGAATCTCCCGCACACTAGTGGGGTAAGGTAAAGACTGAATAATATCAATTTTTGCTTTATCTACCTCAATTTCCCTAGGTGAAACAACATGACCTAAAACTATGCCTTGTTCAACCATAAAATAATATTTTTCAGGATTTAAAACAAGGTTAGTTTCTATACATCTTTTAAGGACAAGTGTAAGGTTATGCAAACAATTATCAAATGAGTTTCCATTAACAATAAAATCATCCATAAAGACCTCTATAATATGCTCAACGTAATCTAAAAATATACTAACTATACACCGTTAAAAAGTTGCCGGAGCATTGCAAAGGCCAAAGAGCATATGACAATATGCAAAGGTTCCAAATGGACGTGTAAAAGTTGTCTTTTTCTAGATCTTCTGAAGCAATTGCAATTTGGAAATAACCTAAATAGCCATCAAGAAAATAATAATAAGGATGACTAGCCAATCTTTCAAGCATTTGATCAATAAAGGATAAGGAAAAGTGGTCTTTGAACACGAATGGTCACCAACTCATCATTTTTATTTTTTATAACAGTTATCCCGGTCTTTTTAGGAACCACTTGAACTGGGGTGACCCAATCATTATCAAAAATGGGGTAACTTACTCCAACTTCAAGAAGCTTGAGAATCTCCATTTTCACTACATCCATCATAGGGGGGTTCAATCTCCTTTGTGGCTGACGGGAAGGTTTCACTTCTTCTTCAAGTAAAATGCGATGCATGCATGTAGATGGGCTAATTCATTTGATGTCTACAATTGTCCAAGCAATATTGTCTGATGCTTCTTGAGAACCTATACAAGTTTTTCCTCCTACGATGCATTGAGTTTATTTGAGATGATTACTGACAATGTCTCTCCATCCCCAAGAAATACATACTTGAGGTGTTTGGGAAAGGGTTTCAAATTCGGAGTGGTGGCTTGCAAAATAGAAGGCAAAGGCTTCTCCATCCCCAACTCTAACTTTTTCTTATCCCTTGAGTTTTTGTTTTCTCTTAATTGTATACAACTCCTTTAAAAACTTAGCTTATCGAGGTATTTGTTTAATAGTATCTAATAATGGTATATTTACTTCACATCTACGAAAGGTTTCATAAAGATCTTTATTTTGTTCATCCTTCCTAGATTCTGCTAATGCTTAAGGGAAAGGGGGTATCGGTTTATAATCAGGGAGAGGGGGCAACTTACTCTTAGGTTTACCATCATCGTTGGGGATATTCTTCTCTTTAGTGACTTATTTCTCCTTTTATTGCTCTAATGATGTAGGAACTGGTTTCATTGGAATTTCAACCTCTTTGCCACTCCTCAACAAAATTGCGCTTGCATTTTCCCTTGGATTTACTACCGTTTGAAAAGGTAGTTTTCCTGAGCTTTGTGATTCCAGTAGATTGATTGTTGTTGCTATTTGACTCGTTTGATTCTCCAAGCTTTGAACACTTGCCTTTGCCTCGTGTTGGAATCGTTTTGTTTCCTGTTGAAATTGTAAAGTGTTAGTGGCCGGAGGCTTAACAATTATCCTCTAGAAACATATAGAGTTAGAAGATTGACCCTGTTGTTGTCTAGGAGGGTATGGCTGCTTGAATTGTTGAAAGCCTTGGCGATTTTGGGTTGTGGGCTAGTTTGATTGTGGATTCCCATAGCTAAGATTGGGTGGTCCCTCTATCCTTGGTTGTATGTCTTCGAATCCTGGAAAGCCACTGGCTGCATTAACTTGTTCATTAGAGTCTTCTTGGAGAGTTGGGCACATCTTAGTGGGAAGTCCTACTACTGAACAGATTCCACACACCTTTGCTGTTTGCATAGTACCTGTCGCCATTTGTCGAACAAGAGTAGTTAGACTCGAAATCTATTGTTCAAGAGATGAGATATTTACCTCATTGACACTTTTAGAAGGAGAGTCAAGTCTAGTGCCGAACTATTGAGAATTGGCTGCCATGTTCGCAATTAAGTTTCTCGAGCCCTCAGGATTTTTATCCACCAATGCTCCTCCAATTGCAGCATCAACCATACTTCGTTCCGTGGGTAGAAGGCCTTCATAGAAATATTGGATGAGAAGTTATTAACTAATTTGATTATGAGGGCAACTTGTATACAATTTCTAGAAGCGCTTCCAATATTCGTGTAGAGATTCCCTGTTGTCCTGCCTCACTCCACAAATTTCTTTTCTAATATTTGCTAACCTCGAAGCAGGAAAGTATTTTTCTAGAAATAGCCTCTTCATTTCATTCCATATGGTGATACTTCCAAAAGGTAGATAATAGAGCCAATCCTTCGTCGAATCCTTTAATGAAAATGGAAAAGCCCTCAATTTAATTTGCTCCTCAGTAACTCCTATAGGTTTCATTCTGGTATAGACCACATGACACTCCTTTAGATGTTTGTCGGGATCTTCACCTGCAAGGTCATGAAAAGTGGGCAAGAGATGAATTAGTCTAGATTTAAGTTCAAAAGTAGTAGTAGCGTCTAAAGAAAAGTAATGTATAAAGGTTGATGAATCAAATATGGGGTTGTAAGTTACTTCAATGTCCTATTTCTATCCATCACATCCCTTTCTTCTAAATCAAATTCACTTGCAAATAGGATGTTCGAGTTGAGATCATTTCACTTCGTAACATATGCAAAGTTCTCTCAATTTTCGGATCATACTGCAAATTACCTTGATTAGAAGATCTAGTTATGGTCATAAACAATCAAAGAAACTAAAAATTAGGAAATAAACAAAAAAAAAATTTGCACCATTTTTTTTAGAATGAAATGAGCAAAGAAAAAGCACAAAAATAAACTAATTCACTTCCCGACAACGACGCCAAAATTTGACGTGCTGCCTCAAGCACCCAAAAATAATAAAACCTACACTTCCAAAAAAATGTATGTAGTAGTGGAAGTAAGGATCATTCCCACGAAGAGCGAATTGTCTAATTTTATGCAATGTTAACAATAATAGGGGTTTTCTTTGTGTTGAACTCAATTCTAACTAAAAGTAATGCAATTTAATAAATTAGACTAAATCAATAGAACGAACCTTGGTCTAAGTCAATATCCACCGTAGAAATTTCAAACTGATCATGGATCTATGAATGATTATCAATTCCTATTTTTGCATTCATTGCTGGAATTTATTTTTCCTATTTCTCCTTAGTTATAATTAATTGGAAAACAAGCGATCCAATCAATCTTTATTATTAAATAACCCAAGAAAAGTACTTAAGATTTAATTTAATAATAGCATGGGAAATTAGAGAAATCGATTAAACTAAACAACACAATCACGAGCGATTTATGTTTAATCTAGTCAAATATCCTTCCTAAAATTTAATAACCTCTAAAGCAGCGATTAATCAAACTCTAGTTGCTTCATAATGTTAGAGATATTAAACAATTACATATTCGTTATTTAAACAAGCAATAGATTGTGATATATGAATATCTAATAGGCCTCTTACAATTCATATGTAACAACCATGAAATCATGCATAGAAGAATATTCAATACATAAGATATGAATGAAAATAATGAAATTTATTTAGATCTCACAGTTTGAATCGTTCCTAGGCTTCAATATCCTTCTACCAAGAGATGAAGTTTAGCAATACATCAATAATCCTTAAACAAAAAGAGAGAAAAGTTTATGGTGTCCGTTCTTCGTCTCCGGAAACACGTAGAATATAAGATTTTTAGGTCAAAAAGGAGGTGCACTCATTCTGGGATCTTTAAGTATATATATAGTGTTAAAAAATATTGTTTTGATGTAGAATTTTATCATAATAAGAAAACTAGCCCGCCACAGAAATTTTGGCCCGCACACGCGTGCCATATATTTCATTGCGCACGTGCCACTTTATTGTTTTGCTCTCGGTATGCAAGAATAAGGTCTTGCGTGCACACCATTTTAAGCCCATGCGCACACGTAATATAAAATAATTTCAATTGTTGCACTTTGATCCCTAAACTTTCATCTTCTCTTTTCTTGGCTTCTTTTTCGTGTTTTCCTTCATCCAACACTTTGAGTCTTCCATCAATTGACCTTCATATCTTTCACTCACTCGTTTCACCTTTCGGTTCAACTTTTGGATAATTACATTTTAGTCCTTCAACTTTTGATTTCTTTCACTTTAGTTATTTTTCGCTCTTTTCTTTTAATTTATGCCATCATTATCCATTTGCAACCTAAATTAAAATATAAGGGTACTCAGTACATTTAGGTGTTAATTAATCACAAAAGCATAAGGTAAAGGAATGAAAAATATGACATTTTACATTCCTATCATCTATCAAATTTGAGAAGAAGTCCAAAGGTAGATGTTTTGTATACGAGAAATCGGGACACTAAGCAAAGGAATGTTGACACTGAAAATAAAACAACTCTGAAGGAAATGTGAACTCCATCAAAGAAGATAGTTTATGACCACCATAAGCGAGATTAATGCAATCAAAGGAAAAGTTCCTAGATAGTGGTATGATACATGTGCAATTGTACATGTGTCATGTGACCCTAATTGATAATTAAGATGTTTAAGTAGATAAGACCCATCCATTAAACATAAGTCGACCATTAGCTAATTAATCTAATTAATTAATATTAAATCATTAATAAATAACCCAAATTATTAATTTTACAAATGTCCCACAACTGTCAATTAATTAATTCTAAATTTCATTCTTCTAGTTTTCAAATTTTTGTATGTAACTAAGTAGGTTCCCAATAATAATGTTGGACGACGTGAATAATTATTTTGATCTAATCAAAATAAAATAATTAATTTTTTTAAATTTATTATTAATTTACATAGATTAATCAAATCATATTCATTATTCCCGATTTACATTTTGCAATGTCTTAGGATATAATATAATGAAAAATGTCACGTGTGTGACAAAACCAAACTAATTTGAATATCATGGAACTATAATCTCTTCATTAAAATAATTCAATCAATTACAAGATATAGAGACTTGTTATCTCAATTTAATTGATCGTGTTTTTCATCCCGCTCTTAGTTCAATTATCGTCGAACCTCCTTTCGAGTTATGAACTCTTGGCCAAGGATATTGATATTGGCTTAAGCTAATGAAACACGTTGATAAGTGTGTTTTACGCACTTATTTGGTCCACAAAACATGACTAATTATTGATAAAATTGGTTGAATATGACTTAATTCTATACAATTTTATTTTTTAGGGCCATATTGATGGATATGATGGAACTCAAGACAAAAGATACGGAAAGGGTAAAAACAAAAGAAAACGAAAGTTCAGGGACCAAGTTGCAAATAATTCATAGACGAGACGGGCAATGAAATGAAGACTCAAGAGTGTTAGGGATCAATCGGATGAGAAAAGAATTCAAAAGCTGTCCGATGGAGAAAACGGACCGCGTGGTTCAAAAGCCATGCGTTCGCATACACCTAATCAGGGACTTCAAGTGGGGGTTTTGGCATAGCTATGCAATCACATAGCTTAAAGCTATGCAGTCACATAGCTATAATCCGAGGGTGAATTTTGCAGTTTTTTTTCTCATTAAAACTCTTATGAAACCTAGTTGGGACGCGTAAACCCTAAAGCCGTCAAATTAAAGGAAGAACGCATTGAGAAGGAGAAAAAACATATATTGAAGAAAATTTGAAGTCACAACAATGAAGAAAAACACAAAGACGGACGGGATTTCACGCAATTATTTGATCCGTTGATGTTATATCTTCATGTTAGGTTAGAAATTCTTGTATTAGGAGATCGATGAATCTTGTAATGTGATCTTCAATTTATTTTTTCTCTATTTTTTACATTAAAACACGTATTGAATATTCTGAATGGTTTATATACATTTAATTTCTTCCACAATTATTGGGCCCGTAATTGTGTGAGTGTGGTGATCTATTTCTTACATTCAAGAGAAGGAGAATATGTTCGACAAGATATAAATCATCGTACAGTCCGATAGAGGATAGAGATATACCGTTATGCTCTACGTGAATCGTTAAGTGCTCAGAAAACTATATGTATTCTTGTATATTTGTACCCGTCATAGAGATATAGACTGGTGATATATGAGAGTAGGTTCAACTTTGCTCAAGAGAGACTATGGGATAGACTTAGGAGCACTGATTCTTCATAATGTCAAAGTATTGTCAAATTATAGAATTAGGGTTGAATTGAGCATTGCTTGAGGATTCATGATCCTAGTACGTTGTACATTCATTGAATTCATCAATTTGTGTACCAAACATTCAATTTACATTTTCAGTTCATCTAAGCGTCAGTTTGTATTTTAGTTTATTTAAATCATACATATTTGCAAATTAGGTTAAATTAGGGTTAATTCAAGTTATTATAATTCTTGTTTGATAATTTGGTTTCGGTTAAGGTCGAGTTAGATAGAATTAAAGTACTCAATCTCTGTGGGACGACATTCAAACTCAAATTTTCCACTTTATTACTTGTCGGGAACCGTACACTTGCAGAATCAAATCGAAAGAATAATTTCGTGAGCACACGTCATAATCTCTTACTATCTAAGAGAATTAATTTTCTATCGATAATTCACAATCTTTACATAATTTTTGTTATACCTGAATGATAATATATTAAAGACTCTTGATAGAGCAACATTCAATATCACCATAATATGATGGCCCTTATATAAGGGGCTATGACAACCTCAAGTCGAAAGATCAGTTCCACAACTGAAATTAGAGATCAATCATTGACTCTGAGATAGTTATCATGTGGTATCTCTATAACAAGTCTCCAATGTTTTATTCTTTTAACAAAATATCCATCCGTCTATTTCAATGTCATTACATTTTAGCTCATTAGATCGGCTATTCATTTTATAAGTGAGAATTGTCACATGTGCTGGTCTAACCACAATAGCTATATACGTATCTTAATATTACTTACGATCAAAAATAATTGACAATTCAATCATATGTAACTTATAACTCACAAACACAATGCATTTTGATTAACAAATTATTATACTTAAATATGCGAACTCTATTTATTTATTTTTTCATAATAATAATTCAATAAAAATAATAGGTATCTTATAAATATCATCCATCAATCAAATTAAAGTGTTTACATCATGACGTCGAATGGACTTCGGACATTAGACAATTAACAAAGCTTAAAGCCTACAATTTTTTTCAAAATCTCATGGCTACCACATTTCAAAGCTATTAAACAAACTACTCAAAGCCACAACAACCACTACCTAGCGGAGCACTTGAACTACAAAGGACATTTCTCTTGCTTATAGGTCTGAAGCATCCACGAAAAAGGGAGTTCTATGTATACGCACAAATTCCTTTTCAAACATTGAATAACAATTTCAACGGCCGCTGGAATGAATTTATTATCATTATTATTACTATCATCATCATCATCATCATTTTTATTTTATCAAGTCCTATAGAATTTGAATTTGATGAAAAGCTCAAACATAGGAACCAAAACCACAAAGAAAATGTATTTTATTTAGAATTTGTCTTCCTTATTGACAAATCAAAAGCTGGAGCCCAACCAGCCAATATTGAGAGTCAGAAGAATCCTTGTAATATGTCAATTTTAGGAAATGATGGTTGAATGGATTACAAACAGGAAAAGTGTGGACAAACTGAGTTGGCAGCATTTGGTTGGGCTTTTTTTTTTTTTCAAACTGTCCATTCATGTTTTTATACACAGTCCTCCTTGTTTTTAACCTTTTTTTGACCTTTTTTTGATAAATTTGATAACTCAAAATAGTATTTTATTAATGAAATAAACTTACAAATTTGGACTCAGACTAATGTCACTTACACGGTTTTGGACTCCATTGACTCTCTCTTTCACTCTTTTTCTCACAGTACTTTCCTCTTTCTTTTTTTATTTTTGTTAACTTCTCTCTATACTATTCTACTTTTTCAAACCTCTCACTATTCACTCATTTTTTCTTTTCATACACAATACAATGCAAC